>NC_079164.1:80800013-80810013 GCF_947568905.1 Ostrea edulis | reverse complement strand
TTTACTTAAGATGCATTAGTTGACCAATTTTGGTGATTCTAGGTTTAATAGTTTTCAAGTCATGAGCCGGACAAGTTTTTGCCATATATGGCCATATCTTATTAATGAAAAGTCACAGTGACCTGGTTTTAATGTGCGACACACCTTCTACCCAAGATGTATCTACAGACAAAGTTTGATGATTCTAGGCCTTGTAGTATTTAAGTTACGGGTCGGAAACGAAAAAGCTAACAGACGGATGGACAGACGGCCATATCTTCTTAATGAAAAGTCACAGTGACCTGGTTTTAATGTGCAACACACCTTCTACCCAAGATGTATCTACAGACAAAGTTTGATGATTCTAGGCCTTGTAGTATTTAAGTTACGGGTTGGACACGAAAAAGCTAACAGACGGACAAGTTTTTGCCATATATGGCCATATCTTCTTAATGAAAAGTCACAGTGACCTGGTTTTAATGTGCGACACACCTTCTACCCAAGGTGTATCTACAGACAAAGTTTGATGATTCTAGGCCTTGTAGTATTTAAGTTACGAGTTGGACACGAAAAAGCTAACAGACGGACAAGTTTTTGCCATATATGGCCATATCTTCTTAATGAAAAGTCAGTGACCTGGTTTTAATGTGCGACACACCTTCTACCCAAGATGTATCTACAGACAAAGTTTGATGATTCTAGGCCTTGTAGTATTTAAGTTACGGGTCGGACACGAAAAAGCTAACAGACGGATGGACAGACGGCCATATCTTCTTAATGAAAAGTCACAGTGACCTGGTTTTAATGTGCAACACACCTTCTACCCAAGATGTATCTACAGACAAAGTTTGATGATTCTAGGCCTTGTAGTATTTAAGTTACGGGTTGGACACGAAAAAGCTAACAGACGGACAAGTTTTTGCCATATATGGCCATATCTTCTTAATGAAAAGTCACAGTGACCTGGTTTTAATGTGCGACACACCTTCTACCCAAGATGTATCTACAAAGTTTGATGATTCTAGGCCTTGTAGTATTTAAGTTATGGGTCGGACACGAAAAAGCTAACAGACGGACGGACATGAAGGTCATACCATAATACGTCCCGTCCTAAGACGGGCGTATAAAAATGGATAGAAACTTATATTTTGACACCTACCAGTTTGCAGAAATGTGAACTGTTGATTTTGAGAACTTCTGCGTTACATTTCAGTGTGTGTGTCTCCTTCTCTTGCATGAGTTCCACGGTAGATAATCGGGGACACGGAACACACATCTGGATAGGGTAGCACATCACTTTTCTGGGATTGATAGGATCAGGGAATTTGGCTGGTTCTGTTTAACAGTACAAAACAAACTCTTAATAATCAAACAATTGAGTGTGTATTATAATCTCTTGAAGTTCTGTAAATGTATTACATTTGACTGTGTATGGTTTACAGAGCCTTTGACTGGGTATGGTTTACAGTGCCTTTGACTGTGTATGGTTTACAGTGCCTTTGACTGTGTATGGTTTACAGTGCCTTTGACTGTGTATGGTTTACAGTGCCTTTGACTGTGTATGGTTTACAGAATGACTGTGTATGGTTTACAGTGCCTATGACTGTGTATGGTTTACAGAATGACTGTGTATGGTTTACAGAATGACTGTGTATGGTTTACAGAATGACTGTGTATGGTTTACAGAATGACTGTGTATGGTTTACAGTGCCTTTGGCTGTGTATGGTTTACAGAATGACTGTGTATGGTTTACAGTGCCTTTGACTATGTATGGTTTACAGAGCCTTTCACTGTGTATGGTTTACAGAATCTTTCACTGTGTATGGTTTACAGAATCTTTGACTGGGTATGGTTTACAGAGCCTTTCACTGTGTATGGCTTACAGAATGACTGTGTATGGTTTACAGTGCCTTTGACTGTGTATGGTTTACAGAATGACTGTGTATGGTTTACAGTGCCTTTGACTGTGTATGGTTTACAGAATGACTGTGTATGGTTTACTGAATGACTGTGTATGGTTTACAGTGCCTTTGACTGTGTATGGTTTACAGAATGATTGTGTATGGTTTACAGAGCCTTTCACTGTGTATGGTTTACAGAATGACTGTGTATGGTTTACAGAGCCTTTGACTGTGTAAGGTTTACAGAGTCTTTGACTGTGTATGGTTTACAGTGCCTTTAACTGTGTATGGTTTATAGAATGACTGTGTATGGTTTACAGAATGAATGTGTATGGTTTACAGAATGACTGTGTATGGTTTACTGAATGACTGTATGGTTTACAGAATGACTGTGTATGGTTTACAGAATGACTGTGTATGGTTTACAGAGCCTTTGACTGTGTATGGTTTACAGAGCCTTTGGCTGTGTATGGTTTATAGAGCCTTTGACTGTGTATGGTTTACAGAATGACTGTGTATGGTTTACTGAATGACTGTATGGTTTACAGAATGACTGTGTATGGTTTACAGAATGAATGTGTATGGTTTACAGAATGAATGGGTATGGTTTACAGTGCCTTTGACTGTGTATGGTTTACAGTGCCTATGACTGTGTATGGTTTACAGTGTCTATGACTGTATGGTTTACAGTGCCTTTGACTGTGTATGGTTTACAGAGTCTTTGACTGTGTATGGTTTACAGAGTCTTTGACTGTGTATGGTTTACTGAATGACTGTGTATGGTTTACAGAATGACTGTGTATGGTTTACAGAATGACTGTGTATGGTTTACAATGCCTTTGACTGTGTATGGTTTACGGAGCCTTTGGCTGTGTATGGTTTACAGAGCTTTTGACTGTGTATCATTTACAGAATGACTGTGTATGGTTTACAGAGCCTTTCACTGTGTACGGTTTACAGAATGACTGTGTATGGTTTACAGAGCCTTTGACTGTGTATGGTTTACAGAATGACTGTGTATGGTTTACAGAGTCTTTGACTGTGTATGGTTTACAGAATGACTGTGTATGGTTTACAGAGTCTTTGACTGTGTATGGTTTACAGAATGAATGTGTATGGTTTACTGAATGACTGTGTATGGTTTACAGAATGACTGTGTATGGTTTACAATGCCTTTGACTGTGTATGGTTTACGGAGCCTTTGGCTGTGTATGGTTTACAGAGCTTTTGACTGTGTATCATTTACAGAATGACTGTGTATGGTTTACAGAGCCTTTCACTGTGTACGGTTTACAGAATGACTGTGTATGGTTTACAGAGCCTTTGACTGTGTATGGTTTACAGAATGACTGTGTATGGTTTACAGAGTCTTTGACTGTGTATGGTTTACAGAATGACTGTGTATGGTTTACAGAGTCTTTCACTGTGTACGGTTTACAGAATGACTGTGTATGGTTTACAGAGTCTTTGACTGTGTATGGTTTACAGAATGACTGTGTATGGTTTACAGAGTCTTTGACTGTGTATGGTTTACAGAATGACTGTGTATGGTTTACAGAGTCTTTGACTGTGTATGGTTTACAGAATGACTGTGTATGGTTTACAGAGCCTTTGACTGTGTATGGTTTACAAAATGACTGTGTATGGTTTACAGTGTCTTTGACTGTGTATGGTTTACAGAATGACTGTGTATGGTTTACAATCCCTTTGACTGTGACTGTATGGTTTACAGAGCTTTCGACTGTGTATGGTTTACAGAATGATTGTGTATGGTTTACAGAGCCTTTCACTGTGTATGGTTTACAGAATGACTGTGTATGGTTTACAAAGCCTTTGACTGTGTATGGTTTACAGAATGACTGTGTATGGTTTACAGAGTCTTTGACTGTGTATGGTTTACATAGTCTTTGACTGTGTATGGTTTACAGAATGACTGTGTATGGTTTACTGAATGACTGTATGGTTTAGAATGACTGTGTATGGTTTACAGAATGACTGTGTATGGTTTACAGTGCCTTTGACTGTGTATGGTTTACAGAGCCTTTGGCTGTGTATTATTTACAGAGCTTTTGACTGTGTATGGTTTACGGAATGACTGTGTATGGTTTACAGAGCCTTTCACTGTGTATGGTTTACAGAATGACTGTGTATAGTTTACAGTGCCTTTGGCTGTGTATGGTTTACAGTGCCTTTGACTGTGTATGGTTTACAAAATGACTGTGTATGGTTTACAGTGCCTTTGACTGTGTATGGTTTACAGAGCCTTTGAATTGTGTATGGTTTACAAAATGACTGTGTATGGTTTACAGAACCTTTGATTGTGTATGGTTTACAGAGCCTTTGACTGTGTATGGTTTACAGAGCCTTTGACTGTGTATGGTTTACAGAATGACTGTGTATGGTTTACAGAGTCTTTGACAGTGTATGGTTTACTGAATGACTGTGTATGGTTTACAGTGCCTTTGACTGTGTATGGTTTACAGAGCCTTTGACTGTGTATGGTTTACAAAATGACTGTGCCTTTGGTGGAAGGGAACTATTTGCTAAATCAAGTGCATCACTATAGAATTGATAATATTTTTATCAATACTACACTATAAATGCCAGAAAACCCATTTCTCATCAAACTCTGCACATACTAACTAACATAATAAAGTTTTCTTTTTATAATGATAAAATTTAGTCGCTGTAATTTGCTCCATTACAATGAACATGAGGGTGTTACCCACTCACCCTTGATTCCGTGCTCCTTCAGTTGCTGCCAGTGGAACTCGTGGATTTTGCGGACACTCTCACAGGACATATTGTACATTTTACAACAGATCCCCTCCACGGAGGACTTGGCTGTCTCAGTCAGGTGAGGCTGACACTGTCTC
This sequence comes from Ostrea edulis, assembly GCF_947568905.1. NCBI lineage: Eukaryota > Metazoa > Mollusca > Bivalvia > Ostreida > Ostreidae > Ostrea > Ostrea edulis. The sequence continues at coordinate 80,805,256 of NC_079164.1, read as the reverse complement.
TTTAAATGGGCAAGTCTTTCCTACATCAGAAATCAAAGAGTTTTAAATCCTTCCCATCAACTGAAGAAAACTGATGACTACAATTGCTAAATTTTATATATCCAGTTGTGCCAAATGAAATGTTCAGGGTTTTCTGTATGCAACATGAATGGTTTCTGTCAGATGACTTGTCAAAGAGATCTGAGAATGAACTTGAACAGACACCATCTTATCTGGATTTTAATCTGTCAGTACCAAATGACAAGTATGCAATCTAATTAAAATTAGATCAATTTCATTCGCTCAGTATATCGCTACACAATCTAATTAAAATTAGATCTTTTGTTAGCGATATACAGTGTACGTGAGCGAATCAAAGGATCTAATTTTCATTGAACTGACAAGTATGTAGACCCTACACTTTACAAATGAAGGAACGTGGTTTTCTTTTTCATAATAAAGTACATGTAACAGAGTTCTGATAAGACACTCAGGGACATGGAACATACATCTGAATAGGGTAGCACAACACTTTTATGAGATTGATAGGGTCAGGAAATTTGGCTGAATTCATCCCCCCCCCCCTACAATTTTCATTGATTTCTGTAGGTGTAATGCACAATTCAAACATCACTGCTACTATCATACTGGTGTTGCTAAAATCGATATTTATGAAAAAGCTTCCTTTAACAGTCTGATTCAAATTTATCATCCCTTCTCACATCTAACAACTACCAGTAGAAAGAAACTGAGCAAGAATATTAATCATAGCTTTATCAGAATGTTCGTTTCAAAAGTAATTTCAGTAGCAATGCATATGTTATGAAGTGTCAAAGCTACCAAAATTCATAACAATGGGGGAAAAAAAAAGATTCTCCTGATGAGAATGACAGCAGTTTGACAGTTTATATGTAGCAGTAATATTCAGTGCATGTACTTCATCAAAGGTATATGTGCCACATAAAATATTATAGAAGGAATAAGACCAGTATGTATTTTTTATCAAGCAATATAAATTATACACTTTATGCAAATTTTACAATTTAACTCAATCGGAATAAACAGCAATCAAGCTAATATCCTATCTATTTATCATCCTGGCAAGATATCGAATGCCCCATTTTGAGATATTCTTGACCATGTGATGCCACAAGCTGAATGTAGAAAGTAAACAAGTTTGGCAATGTGAAAGCATGAATAGCTGTTGGCGGAATACATCCAGTAATAAAAAACAGTCAAGTGAGGAACGGGGTAGGGAGTAGCAGGCTGTCGGCGGATCAAAGACAGTCAGGCGGGGTAGGAAAACCACTTTGAGCAATGGACATGTGACGGGGAATTAACACAAAATCATGTTTAATATAAAATCCCCTTTAATACAACTAAATATGATAAATGAAATTCTCTTCCTACATGATGTTTCTAATGAAATCTCCCTGTACCATCAATTCTTTATACACACGCATTTTAAAAATCAGTTGCACTTGGCATTGAATAGATCCGAACTTCCTTATTACTAATCAATAATTTGTCAAAATTGTCAGATCTATTTCATATACTTTATCAAAATGACAAAAGTTTAGTCTGGTTTCCAACATTGAAAAAATGTTGTTCAATATGTACATATAACTTTAAGATTTTATTCAATACTGTTCTCACCAAATAGTCCTCATATGAAGCCGACACTTGTTTCCGCAGCCATGTAATGGTGTCCTCCACATTCCATTTCACAATCTTCCTGCTATCTGATGACGCACTCCTGAAATATATATTGATTTCACACATTTTAAAATGACTTAAACCTAGCAGCATTGCATACATAGTACCTGTATCAAAGTCTGATCTATTACAGTTACGAAGTTTTTGGTTGTGATGGACATATGAATGGACAACTGATGAGTAGACATGTAGTAATATTTCAGTATCCTTATACATCATGGTTGACACAAAAATGAGCTCAGGATTTTGAAAACATTTTTAAAACAAACTTTTTTTTTTTTTTTTTTTTTTACCATTACACAGTTTTGAAAATGTTCAGCGTACCTGGTTTCAATCATTCTCTTGGCTGACTCTGCATATTTGAACAGCTGTTTCCTAGCATCTCCTGTGAACTTGGGCTTTACAAGCTTAACAGGAATGTCATTCATGATTTCTCTGTACATGGACTGAGAAATTTCTGGGGTACACTGAGATGGCAACATGGGGTCCTTCCCATGATCACAAACCTTTCTCTCCAACAACCAGCGATTAAAGGACTCCACTGGTGCGTCAATACCTGTCCAGCGAGGAACAACATTACAAACCGACAAATCCTTCTATAATCAAAGTACTAAAAGCTTGGCTTATATGATGACATACTACACTGTATAGTGAGGAACAACATTACAAACTGACAAATCCTTCTATAATAATCAACTTCAAAATTAAATGTGACATTAAAACATTGTTAAATAAATGTCCAATATCAGACGTGTTACCCTCTCGTGTATGACAGAGTTCCTGGTACTGCTGTCTCAGTCTGCTCACTAGCTGGACTCGGAACTTTTCAACCTCTGGCATTGGAGGTGGCAAACAGCAGGGAACTCTCTCAAACATGACTACATTAGTTGGAATATCAAAATTCCAAAACGGGCTGGAATACAAAATTTATTCTTATAATGGTTAAAGTATACTAAAAAGATCTCTTTAAGCATGTGCATACATATACTACAATGCGATGCCAAACACTAAATTCATATCAATACTGTAATCCAAACTTTTATATGTATGCGGAAAATCTCATAAGTAGTTATGTAGTGTCCTGGACTTGTTCATTTTTCTAAATCAATGTCTGCAGCAAATAGATAACAAGACACATTACACATAGCTGACCATTTGGAATGTAAATATAAAGCAATTTAAGATATCTATAGCTTTAGGAAAAACTTGGTGATGTTTCTCCATCAGCAAAACATTCTCAAATGGAACACAAAACAACAAATAACAAGAGTTCTGCCAACGGTACATAATATGCCAGTGAAAAGCTAATATAGGTGTTTTCCTTACACCATGATTTGTAGAACTTGGCTTCAAGTAGTATCAGCATTCATCAGAGTTTGACATACTTTCTTTGCATAGCAAAATCAGACAAGTCATGTACTCTCTATGTAATATTTTCACTTGGCATAAAATGTATGTGTACCAAGTTTGATTGTCCTAGCCCCAATGGTTTGGTCTGTATCCTGCTACTATGACCTTGACCTTTGACATTGAGAAACAAAAGGCATCCTCCACTTGGCATAAAGTGTATGTGTACCAAGTTAGACGGTGCTAGCCCCAACAGTTCAGTCTGTATACTGCCTACAAGGTTTTCATACCAAGTAATACTGCGACCTTGACCTTGAAAAACAATAGACATCTTCCGCTCATCGTGGTGATCAAATGTACCAAGTCGCAATATCCTGATGCTCACGGTTCAGTTTATCATGCCTACAAGGTTTTCCTTCTAAGTAATACTACATGACCTTGACCTTTAACTTCTGACTTTGAAACACAATAGGCATCTTCCCCTCAACATAGTGATAAAATATACCAGGTTGTAATATTCTGGAGCTTACGGTTTGGTTTGTATCCTGCCCACAGTTTTCCTACTTACAGGTTTTCAAGTGACATTTTGCAAAAAGTAAGGACCATTTTTAGGGCAAAATATAAGGGCCTTTTTAAGGATTTTTAAGACAAAAATAAGGGTTAAATTAGGAACGAAAAAATGTTTTACTCACCATTTGCAAGAGCAATAATACAAAAACTAATTACCCACTCAGAAGATCATACCAGTGGTCATCAACAGCCATATTCGGCATTCAGCACAAACCATGATATAATTCAGTTGGACTCCCATGGCTCACAATCAATGCTGAATATAGCCGATAACCATCAGGATGTCTTCCGAGATGTACATTTAATCAACATATTCATTTTCTGAAAGTATACTAAGACTAAATTTAATAAATTCAAACACTTGCTTTATGTCAAATTTATTTAAACTTTCAAAATTTGAAAATGTAGGAATTTCAACAAAAAATTAGGGCTTTTTTACGATTCTAAAGCTCAAATAAGGAAAATAAGGGCTGTTGTAGAAAAATAAGGGCCCGCTTGAAAGCCTGTACTTAGTGATACTACGACCTTGACCTTTGACCTTGAAAAAACAAGAAGCATCTTCCTCTCATCATGATGATCAAATATACCACTTTGTAATATTCTGGAGCTTACGGTTTGGTTTCAATTGTCGCACACTAGTTTTTCACAAGTCATTCCAATAACCAGAATATCCTTTTAATAACAGTGAAACCATTTTCCTCACAACTCAAAATACTTAACAATACCCAAATGTACTGTACTATTCACCTGTAGGTAAACGCAGGCCTCTTTGTGGGACTTTCCAGACCCTCCATACTTGCACGTCTCTTTTCTCCTACCTGCGGAGGAGGAATATCAGTGCTTGGCCGAGAAAGACGAGCATCTGTATGATGAGGGGTTGGGCCATCTCCCCCAATACCCAAAGGGTCTGTTAGAAAGGTGTTCTGTGGCTGAAAATAACATTATTTCAGTTTGATTCTTGCAATCTTCCATCAGAAAGAGAATGAACATCATTAGATGTATTGTCATTTAAGTAGATTATACACACCAGACATTTTAAGACAGAAGATAAGAGACATATAAACCATTATTACATATTCAGTAATAAATACAGGTTTTCTGCACAATAGCAGAATAATTCCTTTCAGCTCAAGTAAGTAAGAAATTAAGCATCTTCAAGACTTGTGTGTTCATTGACTATGTAATTCTGATGCATCAAACAAATTAATTTCTCACACAAATTACTGACATATATAAAATCTCTCCGTCTCTGTTGATTCTATTTGTGTATCCTATTACTATGAATGTAATATGCATACTAGTAATAAAAAAAAACAACCTTTTCTATATCACATCGAATGACAAACTTTGGTTAATATCAGCCCTTGGTCTGATATTGGGATCACAGTTTGATAAGGGGCATGATAAAGAAAAGGGTATGTATCATTCCCTTCTTATTAAGTAAGTACTTATATACTAACTGATGACATTCCTGGAAAATGAGGCATTTCCCATAAAGACTCATTTGTATTTTTGTTGAAGAAATATGGTCTCTGTTCTCTCTTGCTCCAGAATCTTCTCCATCCCATTTGCAACAATTCATTAGGCAAATCATGTACTGGATCTGGTGACATAGGCTGGGGAGAGAGGGG
>NC_079164.1:80629705-80799813 GCF_947568905.1 Ostrea edulis | reverse complement strand
AATGCACCGTAGGAATTTTCATAATTTTGTTTACTGCTTGATTCATTTCACCTAGAATTTAACTTTGAAGTCTATGGGAAGAGCATGTTTTACCAAAATATTTAAAAAAGAAATTATATTTTCACATTTAAATCTCTTGATAGAAAGTTACATACACTTTCTCTCTATGAAAATACGAAATAACATTAATCATTTACCACACACAATTTTAGAAAATTAGTTTTTCTTATTTTTATAAACGGCAGATAACTCTTTAAAAATGTCTCAAATGCAAAAAGGTCAGCTTCTAATCATTTACTTGTCATGTAAATTTCTAAATTTCATCTACTTCACTTTCATCATTATTTAATAACAATAAACAATAAATCCTTCAAACTTGTTCATTATCCTTTCGTTATACATTGAATACGTTAAAGTGTATTACAATCAGGCGCGTAGCCAGAAAGAAAATGAAGTGTACGCAAATTATGGCAAGGGGTCGGGTGGAGGAACGCCTTGCGGCCCCCAGTGGGTTCAGTGCAAAGCCCTGGGGAGTCCCCACAAGCTCCCGAGTTTTACCAGTGAAATCACATATCTTTGTTTATAAACAACAGGGTTTCTTGTCAATGTCCAAACCCAAAAGAATTCACGAAAACATTTCCTAAAGTGTTTTATTATGCCAACTCATCGTGTGTACTTGGACTGACTTTACATTCGTTTTACGAATGTTCTTTTTTCTAGTTATTTTAGTCAAACTTTTCACGGGCAAAAAGCTCCAGCTCCCTCTTTCTTTCTTTCTCTCTCTCTCTCTCTCTCTCTCTCTCTCTCTCTCTCTCTCTCTCTCGCAAATGATGTGTACGCAGTTGCGTACCTGCGTATAGGCAGCTACGCGCCTGACAATCATATGCATGTACCATCATTTTTTATGTAGGATATTGATGTTTTTACTTTGAATTGTATACTTTTTTTTATGTAAAGCGCTTTAGAGATTTTTAATTGATTAGGGCGCTATATAAGTCTTAGTATTGTATGGTTTGTAAACTGGAAGATTGTTCAGAGATTGTAAGGCATGGCAGTGACCTTCCACCTAAAAGAAACATATATAGATCACGACTCCAGAGTAAGAGTAAGGTTCCTTAAAGCCCCTTTCACACATTCACGGATCAGGAGCCGGTCGACGCCGGATGCAAAATTCTAGTCATCCGGGGTGATCCGACATCTTTGGGCTCTGTGACGTCGCAATGCCGGTGTCAACACGGTCTTATCACGATGCAGACACGGAAAACGACAGTTTCTCTACGAACAAGTACGGTAGCTACCCGTATGTCCCGGAATAAAATGCGGGTCGGTGCCGGTGTTGTAGAGTGAGTCTTCCCCCGGAAGCCTGGCTCTAGATAGAGTGAGCCTTCCCCCTGGGGGAAGGCTCATTCTAGAGCAGGAGAACCCTCTGGGAAGTCTCACTCTAGAGCCAGACTTCCCCGTGGGAAGACCTACTATATCACTAGTTGTAGAGTCAGACTCCCCCCCCCCCCCCCCCCCGGCCCCATAGCAGGACTTCCCCCTTCATTTATTCCTGGTAAACTACTATCTCCATGAGATTGTTTAGATACCAAGGCCTTTTTCAACACAGAGAGAGAGAGAGAGAGAGAGAGAGAGAGAGAGAGAGATGAGGAAATTTCGAATTTATTTTACTTTTCATCTGTGTACAAATATCGGTTATGCTTTTAAACTTATCTGTAACTTCAGATATGTAGGTAGGTAATTCCCTGTCTGATAAACTAAAATTTATTTCATAGTTTGCGCAGGAGGGGATAAGCGGAGGTGTCCGAATTGTCCCGGACGAAGCCGAATGCATATACACGGTTTGTACACGGTGATGGCAGATTGTCACGGACCATCACGGATTGACAATCCGGCGTCTCATCCGTGAATGTGTGAAAGGTCCTTAAGCTCCTTTCGCGGATGAGACCCCGGGTCATCCCGGATTGTCAATCCATGACAATCCGCCATCACCGTGTACACACTGTATATGCATCCAGCGGCGTCCGGGACCATCCGGCATGGTCAAGCCAAACCGGGAACAAAATTAAACATGTTTAATTTTTTCCCGGATCGTCCCGGAAGAAAATCATCCGTATTGATCTGTGTAGGTTCCGTGTATCAACCGAGAAGTCCGTGTAGCCACCAAAGTAACCGTGTAAAGTCCGGGGTCATCCGTGTACGAAACTTTTCTGCTGAAGAATACGGATGTCTACGGAATGTACATGGATTGTTCCCGGAAACTACACGGACAGTCACGATGTGAACACGGCGAAGGTATACATAGCAGACAGTTGACACGGACACTACCGGTGTCAACACGGCCGGTGTCCCCGAAGCCGCCGGATTGATTATGGTCTGTACACGGTGGGACTAAGGTTGATCCCAGCAGTGGACGGATGACGTCTCCAGCAGTCATTCTATTTTCACCCTCGCTACAAGACTTTTGACTATAAAATACATTCTTACTACTGCAGCCACCATGCCGCCTAAAAGAAGGACAATCAAGAGGAGCAACGTTGCCATAAAAAGTGCACGAGATGTGTCGCCAGGCCCATCATCAACGGCTGATTCAGATGTCTCCAGAGCTTATTCACCCGACCCAGATGATTCAACCAGAGACACAATACATCATTCAGGGACCCTCAGCACAAGACGTTCTTCATGAGACAGCACCTGGTGATGCAGTAGTTGCTGATGTAGAAGAGAAAGCTAGAGATGAAGAGAAAGAAGAGACAACCTTTAAACCTGACAGAGGAACAGGAGCAAGGCGTGGCAGATTGGTACAGGGAACACGAGATCCTGTACAACAAGCGGCTGAAAGGGTATAAAGATATACAAACAAAGACCTTTTTTAAAGAAGAAAGCAGCCATAGTGAGGTTCTTGAGCCTAAGGATATTGTGCAACACGCAACAAGCAAGTGTTATGGTGCTTAGTCTATGCGGACTTTGAGTCATTGATGTTAGAAGGCACCTGAATCTGGAAGCCAGAAGACCAACTGTATTTTCAACCACCCGTCGAGCTCTTGATAGTCTATAATTCAAAACTCGCTCTTCCACCGACATATTTCTGTGAAGCATAGGCTTCATCATCCAGGGCTTTAAAGCAAACGCATACTCCCCAGCGACAAAATACGGCATGAGTCGGTTATCGTTAGGCAGGGGAGCCGGTTCTGGTAGTCCAATACTTCCATTTTTCAGTTATCTGAAAAACTGAGCGCTACCAGACAACTGAAAAATTGTTGAGTGTGGCGGAAAATATCAATCAATCAATCAATCAATCAAAACTTCCTTTAATTCTGCCTCACTAAAGACTCCAGCATCTGAGCCTGCACCGCGGACACCAATATTAACATAGAGAAACTTATAGTCAGCATCAACTAAAGCCAGGAGAACGATGGAATGAAAGCCCTTATAGTTGTAGTAGAGTGACCCTGCTCTCTTTGGACATCTAATTGCAATGTGCTTCCTATCATTCACTCCTATACAATGGGAAAAATTCCATCTGTTGTTAAATCCTTCAACCACTTCCTGCCAAGCTTCCGTGGAGAAAGGGCAAACCATAACTTCAGTTGAATATTCTTCAGTAATTGCCTTACAAACTTCAATGATAAGAATTGAAATTGTATTGTAGGCAACCCTAAAGCCATACTGCAGAGACTTGTAGCTGTTGCCTGTAGCCAAGTAGCGCAAGGTGTTAGCAAGCTTTAGCCCAGGTTCCAGTACTTTTCTGCAAAATGTATCTTGCTTTTCAATTCTTGGTCCCACTCAAGCAAAAACTTCTTGAAATGTATCTGGGTCTACCCTCATACAATTTCTGTACCCATTGACATCTTCAGAAATCAGTTCAGTCATTACTTGTACATACTGTCAATACTCTATAGAGCGATCTTCTGAGAAGCCATGGTTTAACCCATATACACCTCTTTTTCCTTCGACGTATTTTATTCGTTTGTCTTCTCTGTCCTTCGTCCTGCTGCAAAAGTATAGCTTTTGCAGTTAGCAAAGTTAACTTCATGCTGAACAAAAGCATATCATTTAGATCTCGTGACATGAAAATAATTAAAAGTGCATTTGACACCGTACGACCTTGTGTACAAACGCAGGAGAAAGACCGTGAGAATTCGTGGACATCCGCGTATGTCCGTGAAACAACCGTGGGAAGACCGGCAGAAACCGTGATCTTCCGTACGCTCCGTGATCATGCCGGCACCGACCGGGTTTTTCCCCCCGGAACGTACGGGTAGCTATCGTGCTTATCCGCAGAGAAACCGGCGTTTTGCGTGTTTGCATCGTAAATAGACCGTGTTGGCACCGGCATTAGAACCTTAGATGCCGGATCACCCCGGATGACTTAGAATTTTGCATCTGGCGTCGACCGGCTGTCATCCGTGAATGTGTGAAAGGGGCTTTATCATATAGTGCAAGTTGTTCTTCTTCAAAACATGTTCAAATCACAGGCACCTGAAGTGTGGATAGCTTGTATAGGTCTTATGTACATATCCCCCCCCCCCCTTCTACAAAGAAATTATTTTTATACAGAATCAATAATTTATCCAAAATATGTGCATTTCCCCACCGACCACCCTCATAAGTCGTTCAGAATAGTCAGTTTGTACCTTCTGTAAGCTTTCGAGATTACCACTTGTGAGAAACTAATACATGTATATGTATAATTATATATTATCTTGAGTGAGATGAGGGACATGTTGAAGGTTTTTACTCCAAGGTGGCTTCGTGCTGCGGACTTCCATCGTTTGATTCATAATTATAACAAGTATGACTGAAATTTCGTGGTTCCCGTATTAAAAGTTGTTAGCTCAGCAACACGGTATTAATCAATTACAAAGTACATTCAATAAAACTTTCTAGAAGCATATACATACCAAAAATTCTCAATATGCGTGTGTAAAATGTAGGCGTGTTAGTGTGTGTATATACGGTAGTTCTTTACTTATAAATGGATAAACGCCAGCCTTCATTCGTTGCACCAATCACGGGTTCCTGTTTTACATACGGTAACAATATCTATGTATAGCATATTTCGCGTTATAACCACATCAATAGAAATTTAAAGTTTAAAATTTTTTTCCGTATGAACAAGTTTAGCCATTATATTAGTCATGTTAATAGAGAGGCACCCTCAGGTTGTGCAGATTGAAATTTGTTGAAATCAATGCATTCGGGGGAGGATGAGACCACATCAGAGTTTTACATTGGAATATATGGAAGAAGAGAAAACTTCTATCAGGTAATTTAGGTCCAAATGTTTATTCAAATCCTAGCCGGAAGGGGGTAGGGGTACGATGGGGCTTCGGAAGGGGGTCAGTTTTACAGAAGAATATTTTCACGAGCAACACATCCATGATTATAGTCATATCAATATGCAAGCATCTTTGGGTAGTTTCTTCAAATCAATGACATGGGGCACGTTAGGTCTACAATACGGATTCAAAGTTTCCCATTCGAAGACACCACATCTGGCTTTCCAAAAGGATGTTCTGCATACACTTTCTGTAGTCTCATGTCAGAATTACATTGCTTTGCTATACGATCTAAAGTGGTCTGTAAAGCATTCATGAAGCAAAATTCCATATACCCCTCCCCCTTTCTTTTACCACTGGATTATACAAGTCGAACATTTCGGAATCCCTATAAATAGATTTATCCACCAATGAAAGACTAATCCACCATTCCTTAATTTGGTGATTTGATGTGCTTTCCAAATTCTTTTATTCATCGGAATCAAATTCTAAGAGCACATTGCGCATGCTGTATGCAATCGATTATTTCGTTGATGACCCGGGTGCAACTTGAAGCACATAATTCTAGACTACACCCATCTATACACCCATGGTGGTTTTCAGTTATTGTAACCATCAACGTGCCAGAACAAACAGTGATCACTATCACAACTCCTATAAGCAATACAAATAGAGAGTTGGGCAAACACGGACCCCATGGATATACCAGAGGTGGGATCAGGTGCCAAGGAGGAGTAAGCATCCCTTGTTGACCGATCACACCCGCCATGAGCCCTTTGTGTGCAAAGAAAGGCCTAACAATTGATATGAAACATGTCAGACAGCATTTTACGCAATGGCAGGTTGTATTGGCAAACTAGATCGTTATAACGACCATAGAATTTGCGAAATACATGTACTTTAAACGAGACTGTTGAAACCCCTGTAACATCAATTTATTTGTTAGCAGCCTGTCTCGATTTAAAAACTGATCATACGCAGAACAAACTCTTGTGTATCAAATCAGTTGAGAGACATAAACACCACATGCAGGTGAAAATAGAATATTGCTACATAAATATGGGAAGTTGATGAAGGAGAAGCTGAAATAATCCCGTTTGTCATAAAGTTGAGTTGTAAGTTTGCCGTTAACATAAACCTATGTTTAATAAAATAATGAAATACGAAGCAGATGTGGAAGACTCTGTGGTGTCTTTTATTTTGAGTTCACTGGGATATATTGAGTTGACATATGAATGAAAATGATTATTGTTAATACATGTAGCTAAAAAGTCGATGTATCTAAATGTAGATGTATCTAAATGTTGATGTATCTAATGTAGATGTATATAATGTAGATGTATCTAAATGTTGATGTATCTAAATGTTGATGTATCTAATGTTGATGTATCTAAATGTTGATGTATCTAATGTAGATGTATCTAATGTTGATGTATCTAAATGTTGATGTATCTAATGTAGATGTATCTAATGTTGATGTATCTAATGTAGATGTATCTAAATGTTGATGTATATAATGTTGATGTATCTAATGTAGATGTATCTAATGTAGATGTATCTAATGTAGATGTATCTAATGTAGATGTATCTAATGTTGATGTATCTAATGTTGATGTATATAATGTTGATGTATCTAATGTAGATGTATCTAATGTAGATGTATCTAATGTTGATGTATCTAATGTAGATGTATCTAAATGTTGATGTATCTAATGTAGATGTATCTAATGTTGATGTATCTAAATGTTGATGTATCTAATGTTGATGTATATAATGTAGATGTATCTAAATGTAGATGTATCTAATGTAGATGTATCTAATGTTGATGTATCTAATGTAGATGTATCTAAATGTTGATGTATCTAATGTAGATGTATCTAATGTTGATGTATCTAAATGTTGATGTATCTAATGTTGATGTATATAATGTTGATGTATCTAATGTAGATGTATATAATGTAGATGTATCTAATGTTGATGTATATAATGTTGATGTATCTAAATGTTAATGTATCTAATGTTGATGTATCTAATGTTGATGTATATAATGTAGATGTATCTAAATGTTGATGTATCTAATGTAGATGTATCTAATGTTGATGTATCTAAATGTTGATGTATCTAATGTTGATGTATATAATGTTGATGTATCTAATGTAGATGTATATAATGTAGATGTATCTAATGTTGATGTATATAATGTTGATGTATCTAAATGTTAATGTATCTAATGTTGATGTATCTAATGTTGATGTATCTAAATGTTGATGTATCTAATGTAGATGTATCTAAATGTTGATGTATATAATGTTGATGTATCTAAATGTTGATGTATCTAATGTTGATGTATATAATGTAGATGTATCTAAATGTTGATGTATCTAATGTAGATGTATCTAAATGTTGATGTATATAATGTAGATGTATATAATGTTGATGTATCTAAATGTAGATGTATCTAATGTTGATGTATCTAATGTAGATGTATATAATGTTGATGTATCTAAATGTTGATGTATATAAATGTAGATGTATATAATGTTGATGTATCTAAATGTTGATGTATCTAATGTTGATGTATATAATGTTGATGTATCTAATGTTGATGTATCTAATGTAGATGTATCTAAATGTAGATGTATCTAAATGTTGATGTATATAATGTAGATGTATCTAAATGTAGATGTATCTAATGTTGATGTATCTAATGTAGATGTATATAATGTTGATGTATCTAAATGTTGATGTATATAAATGTAGATGTATATAATGTTGATGTATCTAAATGTTGATGTATCTAATGTAGATGTATCTAATGTTGATGTATATAATGTAGATGTATCTAAATGTAGATGTATCTAAATGTAGATGTATCTAATGTTGATGTATCTAAATGTAGATGTATCTAATGTTGATGTATATAATGTAGATGTATCTAATGTTGATGTATCTAAATGTAGATGTATCTAATGTTGATGTATCTAATGTTGATGTATATAATGTTGATGTATCTAATGTTAATGTATATAATGTTGATGTATATAATGTTGATGTATATAATGTTGATGTATATAATGTAGATGTATCTAATGTTGATGTATATAATGTTGATGTATATAATGTAGATGTATATAATGTTGATGTATCTAATGTTGATGTATATAATGTTGATGTATATAATGTAGATGTATCTAATGTTGATGTATATAATGTTAATGTATATAATGTTAATGTATATAATGTTGATGTATATAATGTTGATGTATATAATGTTGATGTATATAATGTAGATGTATCTAAATGTAGATGTATATAATGTTGATGTATCTAAATGTTGATGTATCTAATGTTGATGTATCTAAATGTTGATGTATATAATGTTGATGTATATAATGTAGATGTATCTAAATGTAGATGTATCTAAATGTAGATGTATCTAAATGTAGATGTATCTAAATGTAGATGTATCTAATGTTGATGTATCTAAATGTTGATGTATCTAAATGTAGATGTATCTAAATGTTGATGTATATAATGTAGATGTATCTAATGTTGATGTATCTAATGTTGATGTATCTAAATGTAGATGTATCTAAATGTAGATGTATATAATGTAGATGTATCTAAATGTAGATGTATCTAAATGTAGATGTATCTAAATGTAGATGTATATAATGTAGATGTATCTAATGTAGATGTATCTAATGTTGATGTATCTAATGTAGATGTATATAATGTAGATGTATCTAAATGTTGATGTATCTAAATGTAGATGTATCTAATGTTGATGTATCTAATGTAGATGTATATAATGTTGATGTATCTAAATGTTGATGTATATAAATGTAGATGTATATAATGTTGATGTATCTAAATGTTGATGTATCTAAATGTAGATGTATCTAATGTAGATGTATCTAATGTTGATGTATCTAATGTTGATGTATATAATGTTGATGTATCTAAATGTAGATGTATCTAATGTTGATGTATCTAATGTTGATGTATCTAATGTTGATGTATCTAAATGTTGATGTATCTAAATGTAGATGTATCTAATTGTAGATGTATCTAAATGTAGATGTATCTAATGTTGATGTATCTAATGTTGATGTATCTAAATGTTGATGTATCTAATGTTGATGTATATAATGTTGATGTATCTAATGTTGATGTATCTAATGTAGATGTATCTAAATGTAGATGTATCTAAATGTTGATGTATATAATGTAGATGTATCTAAATGTAGATGTATCTAAATGTTGATGTATCTAAATGTAGATGTATCTAAATGTAGATGTATCTAAATGTAGATGTATCTAATGTAGATGTATCTAATGTAGATGTATCTAATGTAGATGTATCTAATGTAGATGTATCTAAATGTTGATGTATCTAATTGTAGATGTATCTAAATGTTGATGTATCTAATTGTAGATGTATCTAATGTTGATGTATATAATGTAGATGTATCTAATGTAGATGTATATAATGTAGATGTATCTAAATGTAGATGTATCTAATGTAGATGTATCTAATGTTGATGTATATAATGTAGATGTATCTAAATGTTGATGTATCTAATGTAGATGTATCTAAATGTTGATGTATCTAAATGTTGATGTATCTAATGTAGATGTATCTAAATGTAGATGTATCTAATGTAGATGTATATAATGTAGATGTATCTAAATGTAGATGTATCTAATGTAGATGTATCTAAATGTTGATGTATCTAAATGTTGATGTATCTAATGTAGATGTATCTAAATGTTGATGTATCTAATTGTAGATGTATCTAAATGTTGATGTATATAATGTAGATGTATCTAATGTAGATGTATCTAATGTAGATGTATCTAAATGTTGATGTATCTAATTGTAGATGTATCTAAATGTTGATGTATATAATGTAGATGTATCTAATGTTGATGTATCTAAATGTTGATGTATCTAAATGTTGATGTATCTAAATGTTGATGTATCTAATTGTAGATGTATCTAAATGTTGATGTATATAATGTTGATGTATATAATGTAGATGTATCTAATGTTGATGTATCTAATGTTGATGTATCTAAATGTTGATGTATCTAATGTAGATGTATCTAAATGTTGATGTATATAATGTAGATGTATATAATGTAGATGTATCTAAATGTTGATGTATATAATGTAGATGTATATAATGTAGATGTATATAATGTAGATGTATCTAAATGTTGATGTATCTAATGTAGATGTATCTAAATGTTGATGTATCTAATTGTAGATGTATCTAAATGTTGATGTATATAATGTAGATGTATCTAAATGTTGATGTATCTAATGTTGATGTATCTAATGTTGATGTATATAATGTAGATGTATCTAAATGTTGATGTATCTAATGTAGATGTATCTAAATGTTGATGTATCTAAATGTTGATGTATCTAATGTAGATGTATCTAATGTAGATGTATCTAAATGTTGATGTATCTAATGTAGATGTATATAATGTAGATGTATCTAATGTTGATGTATCTAATGTTGATGTATCTAAATGTTGATGTATCTAATTGTAGATGTATCTAAATGTTGATGTATATAATGTTGATGTATCTAATGTTGATGTATCTAAATGTTGATGTATCTAATGTAGATGTATATAATGTAGATGTATCTAAATGTTGATGTATCTAAATGTTGATGTATCTAATGTAGATGTATCTAAATGTTGATGTATCTAAATGTTGATGTATCTAATGTAGATGTATCTAAATGTTGATGTATCTAATGTTGATGTATCTAAATGTTGATGTATATAATGTAGATGTATCTAAATGTAGATGTATCTAATGTAGATGTATCTAATGTAGATGTATATAATGTAGATGTATCTAATGTAAATGTATATAATGTAGATGTATATAATGTTGATGTATCTAATGTAGATGCATCTAATGTAGATGTATCTAAATGTAGATGTATCTAAATGTTGATGTATATAATGTAGATGTATCTAAATGTTGATGTATCTAATGTTGATGTATATAATGTAGATGTATCTAAATGTTGATGTATCTAATGTAGATGTATATAATGTAGATGTATCTAAATGTTGATGTATCTAATGTAGATGTATATAATGTAGATGTATATAATGTAGATGTATCTAATGTAGATGTATCTAATGTTGATGTATCTAAATGTTGATGTATCTAATGTTGATGTATATAATGTTGATGTATCTAATGTTGATGTATATAATGTAGATGTATCTAAATGTTGATGTATCTAATGTTGATGTATATAATGTAGATGTATCTAAATGTTGATGTATCTAATGTTGATGTATCTAATGTAGATGTATCTAAATGTTGATGTATATAATGTAGATGTATATAATGTAGATGTATCTAAATGTTGATGTATCTAATGTTGATGTATATAATGTAGATGTATATAATGTAGATGTATCTAATGTAGATGTATCTAATGTAGATGTATCTAATGTAGATGTATATAATGTAGATGTATCTAATGTTGATGTATATAATGTTGATGTATATAATGTTGATGTATATAATGTAGATGTATCTAAATGTTGATGTATCTAATGTTGATGTATCTAATGTTGATGTATCTAAATGTAGATGTATCTAAATGTTGATGTATCTAAATGTAGATGTATCTAATGTAGATGTATCTAAATGTTGATGTATATAATGTTGATGTATATAATGTAGATGTATCTAATGTTGATGTATCTAATGTTGATGTATCTAAATGTTGATGTATCTAATGTTGATGTATATAATGTAGATGTATCTAATGTAGATGTATCTAAATGTTGATGTATATAATGTTGATGTATATAATGTAGATGTATCTAATGTAGATGTATCTAATGTAGATGTATCTAAATGTTGATGTATATAATGTTGATGTATATAATGTAGATGTATCTAATGTTGATGTATATAATGTTGATGTATCTAATGTAGATGTATCTAATGTAGATGTATCTAAATGTTAATGTATCTAATGTTGATGTATCTAATGTTGATGTATATAATGTTGATGTATATAATGTTGATGTATATAATGTAGATGTATCTAATGTAGATGTATCTAATGTAGATGTATCTAATGTTGATGTATCTAATGTTGATGTATCTAAATGTAGATGTATCTAAATGTTGATGTATCTAATGTTGATGTATATAATGTTGATGTATATAATGTTGATGTATATAATGTTGATGTATATAATGTAGATGTATCTAAATGTTGATGTATATAATGTTGATGTATCTAATGTAGATGTATCTAAATGTAGATGTATCTAATGTTGATGTATCTAATGTTGATGTATCTAATGTTGATGTATATAATGTAGATGTATCTAATGTTGATGTATCTAAATGTAGATGTATCTAATGTTGATGTATCTAAATGTTGATGTATATAATGTTGATGTATATAATGTTGATGTATCTAATGTTGATGTATCTAATGTTGATGTATCTAAATGTAGATGTATCTAAATGTTGATGTATATAATGTTGATGTATCTAATGTAGATGTATCTAATGTAGATGTATCTAAATGTTGATGTATATAATGTTGATGTATATAATGTTGATGTATCTAATGTTGATGTATCTAATGTTGATGTATCTAAATGTTGATGTATATAATGTAGATGTATCTAATGTTGATGTATATAATGTTGATGTATCTAAATGTAGATGTATCTAAATGTTGATGTATATAATGTTGATGTATCTAATGTTGATGTATCTAATGTTGATGTATCTAAATGTAGATGTATCTAAATGTTGATGTATATAATGTTGATGTATCTAAATGTTGATGTATCTAAATGTAGATGTATCTAAATGTTGATGTATCTAAATGTAGATGTATCTAAATGTAGATGTATCTAAATGTTGATGTATCTAATGTTGATGTATCTAATGTTGATGTATCTAAATGTTGATGTATATAATGTTGATGTATCTAAATGTTGATGTATCTAATGTTGATGTATATAATGTAGATGTATCTAAATGTTGATGTATCTAATGTAGATGTATCTAAATGTTGATGTATCTAAATGTAGATGTATCTAATGTAGATGTATCTAAATGTAGATGTATCTAATGTAGATGTATCTAATGTTGATGTATCTAAATGTTGATGTATCTAATGTAGATGTATCTAAATGTTGATGTATCTAAATGTAGATGTATCTAATGTAGATGTATCTAAATGTAGATGTATCTAATGTAGATGTATCTAATGTTGATGTATCTAAATGTTGATGTATCTAATGTAGATGTATATAATGTTGATGTATCTAAATGTTGATGTATCTAATGTTGATGTATATAATGTAGATGTATCTAAATGTTGATGTATCTAATGTTGATGTATCTAATGTTGATGTATCTAATGTTGATGTATATAATGTAGATGTATCTAAATGTAGATGTATCTAAATGTTGATGTATATAATGTTGATGTATCTAATGTTGATGTATCTAAATGTAGATGTATATAATGTAGATGTATCTAAATGTAGATGTATCTAATGTAGATGTATCTAAATGTTGATGTATCTAATGTAGATGTATTTAATGTAGATGTATCTAATGTAGATGTATCTAATGTAGATGTATCTAAATGTTGATGTATCTAAATGTTGATGTATCTAAATGTTGATGTATCTAATGTTGATGTATCTAAATGTAGATGTATCTAAATGTTGATGTATATAATGTAGATGTATCTAATGTAGATGTATCTAAATGTTGATGTATCTAAATGTTGATGTATCTAATGTTGATGTATCTAAATGTTGATGTATATAATGTAGATGTATATAATGTAGATGTATCTAATGTAGATGTATCTAATGTTAATGTATATAATGTAGATGTATCTAAATGTAGATGTATCTAAATGTAGATGTATATAATGTTGATGTATATAATGTTGATGTATATAATGTTGATGTATATAATGTTGATGTATATAATGTTGATGTATCTAATGTTAATGTATATAATGTTGATGTATATAATGTTGATGTATCTAATGTAGATGTATCTAAATGTTGATGTATATAATGTAGATGTATCTAATGTAGATGTATCTAAATGTTGATGTATCTAAATGTAAATGTATCTAAATGTAGATGTATATAATGTAAATGTATCTAAATGTAGATGTATCTAATGTAGATGTATCTAAATGTAGATGTATCTAATGTAGATGTATCTAAATGTAGATGTATCTAATGTTAATGTATATAATGTTGATGTATCTAATGTTGATGTATATAATGTTGATGTATCTAAATGTAGATGTATATAATGTAGATGTATATAATGTTGATGTATCTAAATGTTGATGTCTCTAAATGTTGATGTATCTAAATGTTGATGTATATAATGTTGATGTATCTAAATGTAGATGTATCTAATGTAGATGTATATAATGTAGATGTATCTAATGTAGATGTATCTAAATGTTGATGTATCTAAATGTTGATGTATCTAATGTTGATGTATCTAAATGTTGATGTATGTAATGTAGATGTATATAATGTTGATGTATCTAAATGTAGATGTATCTAAATGTTGATGTATCTAATGTAGATGTATCTAATGTAGATGTATCTAATGTAGATGTATCTAATGTTGATGTATATAATGTTGATGTATCTAATGTTAATGTATATAATGTTGATGTATATAATGTTGATGTATCTAATGTTGATGTATCTAAATGTTGATGTATATAATGTTGATGTATATAATGTAGATGTATCTAAATGTAGATGTATCTAAATGTAGATGTATCTAAATGTTGATGTATCTAATGTTGATGTATCTAATGTAGATGTATCTAAATGTAGATGTATCTAAATGTAGATGTATCTAAATGTTGATGTATATAATGTTAATGTATCTAATGTAGATGTATCTAAATGTTGATGTATCTAATGTTGATGTATCTAATGTAGATGTATCTAATGTTGATGTATATAATGTTGATGTATCTAAATGTTGATGTATCTAAATGTAGATGTATCTAATGTAGATGTATCTAATGTTGATGTATATAATGTAGATGTATCTAAATGTAGATGTATCTAAATGTAGATGTATCTAATGTTGATGTATCTAATGTTGATGTATCTAAATGTTGATGTATCTAATGTTGATGTATATAATGTTGATGTATCTAATGTTGATGTATCTAATGTAGATGTATCTAAATGTAGATGTATCTAAATGTTGATGTATATAATGTAGATGTATCTAAATGTAGATGTATCTAAATGTTGATGTATCTAAATGTAGATGTATCTAAATGTAGATGTATCTAAATGTAGATGTATCTAAATGTAGATGTATCTAAATGTTGATGTATCTAAATGTAGATGTATCTAAATGTAGATGTATCTAAATGTAGATGTATCTAAATGTAGATGTATCTAATGTAGATGTATATAATGTAGATGTATCTAAATGTTGATGTATCTAAATGTAGATGTATCTAAATGTAGATGTATCTAAATGTAGATGTATCTAAATGTAGATGTATCTAAATGTAGATGTATCTAAATGTAGATGTATCTAAATGTAGATGTATCTAAATGTAGATGTATCTAAATGTAGATGTATCTAAATGTAGATGTATCTAATGTAGATGTATATAATGTAGATGTATCTAAATGTTGATGTATCTAATTGTAGATGTATCTAATGTTGATGTATATAATGTAGATGTATCTAATGTAGATGTATATAATGTAGATGTATCTAAATGTAGATGTATCTAATGTAGATGTATCTAATGTAGATGTATCTAATGTAGATGTATCTAAATGTTGATGTATCTAAATGTTGATGTATCTAATGTAGATGTATCTAAATGTTGATGTATCTAATTGTAGATGTATCTAAATGTTGATGTATATAATGTAGATGTATCTAATGTAGATGTATCTAATGTAGATGTATCTAAATGTTGATGTATCTAATTGTAGATGTATCTAAATGTTGATGTATATAATGTAGATGTATCTAATGTTGATGTATCTAAATGTTGATGTATCTAATGTTGATGTATATAATGTAGATGTATATAATGTAGATGTATCTAAATGTTGATGTATCTAATGTAGATGTATCTAAATGTTGATGTATCTAATTGTAGATGTATCTAAATGTTGATGTATATAATGTAGATGTATCTAAATGTTGATGTATCTAATGTTGATGTATCTAATGTTGATGTATATAATGTAGATGTATCTAAATGTTGATGTATCTAATGTAGATGTATCTAAATGTTGATGTATCTAAATGTTGATGTATCTAATGTAGATGTATCTAATGTAGATGTATCTAAATGTTGATGTATATAATGTAGATGTATCTAATGTAGATGTATGTAATGTAGATGTATCTAAATGTTGATGTATCTAATGTAGATGTATCTAAATGTTGATGTATCTAAATGTTGATGTATCTAATGTTGATGTATCTAAATGTTGATGTATCTAATGTAGATGTATCAAAATGTAGATGTATCTAAATGTTGATGTATCTAAATGTAGATGTATATAATGTAGATGTATCTAATGTAGATGTATATAATGTAGATGTATCTAATGTAGATGTATCTAAATGTTGATGTATCTAAATGTTGATGTATCTAATGTTGATGTATCTAAATGTTGATGTATCTAAATGTTGATGTATCTAATGTTGATGTATCTAAATGTTGATGTATCTAAATGTTGATGTATCTAATGTTGATGTATCTAAATGTTGATGTATGTAATGTAGATGTATATAATGTTGATGTATCTAAATGTAGATGTATCTAAATGTTGATGTATCTAATGTAGATGTATCTAATGTAGATGTATCTAATGTAGATGTATATAATGTTGATGTATCTAATGTTGATGTATATAATGTTGATGTATCTAATGTTAATGTATATAATGTTGATGTATATAATGTTGATGTATCTAATGTTGATGTATCTAAATGTTGATGTATATAATGTTGATGTATATAATGTAGATGTATCTAAATGTAGATGTATCTAAATGTAGATGTATCTAAATGTTGATGTATCTAATGTTGATGTATCTAATGTAGATGTATATAATGTAGATGTATCTAAATGTTGATGTATATAATGTTAATGTATCTAATGTAGATGTATCTAAATGTTGATGTATCTAATGTTGATGTATATAATGTTGATGTATCTAATGTTGATGTATCTAATGTAGATGTATCTAAATGTTGATGTATATAATGTAGATGTATCTAATGTTGATGTATATAATGTTGATGTATCTAATGTAGATGTATCTAATGTTGATGTATCTAATGTTGATGTATCTAAATGTTGATGTATCTAATGTTGATGTATATAATGTAGATGTATCTAAATGTAGATGTATCTAATGTTGATGTATCTAATGTTGATGTATCTAAATGTTGATGTATCTAATGTTGATGTATATAATGTTGATGTATCTAATGTTGATGTATCTAATGTAGATGTATCTAAATGTAGATGTATCTAAATGTTGATGTATATAATGTAGATGTATCTAAATGTAGATGTATCTAAATGTTGATGTATCTAAATGTAGATGTATCTAAATGTAGATGTATCTAAATGTAGATGTATCTAAATGTTGATGTATCTAAATGTAGATGTATCTAAATGTAGATGTATCTAAATGTAGATGTATCTAAATGTAGATGTATCTAAATGTAGATGTATCTAATGTAGATGTATCTAATGTAGATGTATCTAAATGTTGATGTATCTAATTGTAGATGTATCTAAATGTTGATGTATCTAATTGTAGATGTATCTAATGTTGATGTATATAATGTAGATGTATCTAATGTAGATGTATCTAATGTAGATGTATCTAAATGTTGATGTATCTAATTGTAGATGTATCTAAATGTTGATGTATCTAATGTAGATGTATCTAATGTTGATGTATCTAATGTTGATGTATCTAAATGTTGATGTATATAATGTAGATGTATCTAAATGTTGATGTATATAATGTAGATGTATCTAAATGTTGATGTATCTAAATGTTGATGTATCTAATGTTGATGTATATAATGTTGATGTATATAATGTAGATGTATCTAAATGTTGATGTATCTAATTGTAGATGTATCTAAATGTTGATGTATATAATGTAGATGTATATAATGTAGATGTATCTAAATGTTGATGTATATAATGTAGATGTATATAATGTAGATGTATATAATGTAGATGTATCTAAATGTTGATGTATCTAATGTAGATGTATCTAAATGTTGATGTATCTAATTGTAGATGTATCTAAATGTTGATGTATATAATGTAGATGTATCTAAATGTTGATGTATCTAATGTTGATGTATCTAATGTTGATGTATATAATGTAGATGTATCTAAATGTTGATGTATATAATGTAGATGTATCTAAATGTTGATGTATATAATGTAGATGTATCTAATGTAGATGTATGTAATGTAGATGTATCTAAATGTTGATGTATCTAATGTAGATGTATCTAAATGTTGATGTATCTAATGTTGATGTATCTAATGTTGATGTATCTAATGTTGATGTATATAATGTAGATGTATCTAATGTAGATGTATGTAATGTAGATGTATCTAAATGTTGATGTATGTAATGTAGATGTATCTAAATGTTGATGTATATAATGTTGATGTATCTAATGTAGATGTATCTAATGTTGATGTATCTAATGTTGATGTATCTAATGTTGATGTATCTAATGTTGATGTATATAATGTAGATGTATCTAATGTTGATGTATATAATGTTGATGTATCTAATGTAGATGTATCTAATGTAGATGTATCTAAATGTTGATGTATATAATGTTGATGTATCTAATGTAGATGTATCTAATGTAGATGTATCTAATGTTGATGTATATAATGTTGATGTATCTAATGTAGATGTATATAATGTAGATGTATCTAATGTTGATGTATATAATGTTGATGTATCTAATGTAGATGTATCTAATGTAGATGTATCTAAATGTTGATGTATATAATGTTGATGTATATAATGTTGATGTATCTAATGTTGATGTATCTAATGTTGATGTATCTAAATGTTGATGTATATAATGTAGATGTATCTAATGTTGATGTATATAATGTTGATGTATCTAAATGTAGATGTATCTAAATGTTGATGTATATAATGTTGATGTATCTAATGTTGATGTATCTAATGTTGATGTATCTAAATGTAGATGTATCTAAATGTTGATGTATATAATGTTGATGTATCTAAATGTTGATGTATCTAAATGTAGATGTATCTAAATGTTGATGTATCTAAATGTAGATGTATCTAAATGTAGATGTATCTAAATGTTGATGTATCTAATGTTGATGTATCTAATGTTGATGTATCTAAATGTTGATGTATATAATGTTGATGTATCTAAATGTTGATGTATCTAATGTTGATGTATATAATGTAGATGTATCTAAATGTTGATGTATCTAATGTAGATGTATCTAAATGTTGATGTATCTAAATGTAGATGTATCTAATGTAGATGTATCTAAATGTAGATGTATCTAATGTAGATGTATCTAATGTTGATGTATCTAAATGTTGATGTATCTAATGTAGATGTATCTAAATGTTGATGTATCTAAATGTAGATGTATCTAATGTAGATGTATCTAAATGTAGATGTATCTAATGTAGATGTATCTAATGTTGATGTATATAATGTAGATGTATCTAAATGTTGATGTATCTAATGTTGATGTATCTAATGTAGATGTATATAATGTAGATGTATCTAAATGTTGATGTATCTAATGTAGATGTATCTAAATGTTGATGTATCTAAATGTAGATGTATCTAATGTTGATGTATCTAAATGTTGATGTATCTAATGTAGATGTATCTAAATGTTGATGTATCTAATGTAGATGCAATTTGCACCTTTTCTGGCATATCCTCTTTTTAACCAATGAGCCCTTCGTTCACTAAATATTGTTTGGAAACAACCGATGCATAATTGTCAGTACATCGTCACACTTAACTTATTATTTTATGGTCTCTTAAATGTCTATACCACAGTTTTATACCCTATATACTCTGTCTTATTGCATTTATGATATCCTGTCGAGTAGAATGTTAGAGTGTAGCTGCAGAACTGTAGCTCTCCCAAAAAAATTATGTTGAGAGACCGGTCTGTCAACATAATTTTTTTTGGGAGAGCTACAGTTATGCAGCTAGTTAGAGTGGACATCTCAAAATGCTTGCAATTATATCATTAATTATTCGAAGAGATTTTTAATTAAATTGGTGAGCGCATCAAATGAAAAGATGATATCTTCAAATAATTAAAGATATCTTCAATTATTTGAGTTCATGTTAATTTTATGCTCCACAGAACAGCCAACTTAATACTGGGTTCCCTACACAGTAAAATCTCAAAATTCTTGAAATATTTCATTCAATATAGTCTAATTAAATCGTCTGGAAACATATCGTTCCTGACCTCTGGAAGTTCAAGGACACATCATTCAGTTATACAAGTGAGTGTCAAGAGCCATACAAATAACAGTGTATGTACATTAGTTACACAGTTTCAATATTTAATCTTTTTATATATAATTTGTAACAAACAAGAGGCCAATAGGCCACATCGCTCACCTGAGCAGTAGTTCCTAGCAATAAACAAAGTTGAGCAAAGCTATCATTACACAAGTAGCTTGGTTCAGAAAAAAACTTTTCAAAAGTAATGACTACACAAACTTAATTACTAATTCATTAATTATCATATGCCCTTGTATGACCTTTCATATTTTAAAATTAACAAATTTCATCTAAGGATGTTTGTACCAAGTTTGGTTCCCTATACATTTGCATGTAAAACTTTGAACCCCTAATGTGGCCCCAACCTATCCCCGGGGGTTATGATCTGAAGAAACTTGATTATAATCTATATCAGGAAGCTTTCACGTGGCCAAGTGGTTCTTGAGAAGATTTTTCAAGATTTTCTTTATATATTTGCATGTATAACTTTGATCCCCTATTGTGACCCCAACATTTCAAGGGAGTTATGATTTTAATGAATTTGAATCTCCACTATGTCAGGAAGCTTTCATGTAAATTTCAGCTTTTCTTGCCTAGTGGTTCTTGAGAAGATTTTTAAATAATCCCACCCTATTTTTTGCATTTTTGTGATTATCTCCCCTTGGAATGAGGTATGGCCCTTCATTTGAACAAACTTGAATCCCCTTCACCTAAGGATGCTTTGTGCCAAGTTTGGTTGAAATTGGCACATTGGTTCTGGAGAACAAGATGAAAATGTGAAAAGTTTACGCCGACAGACAACAGAGAAAGATGAGAAAGCTCACTTGAGCCTTTGGGTCAGGTGAGTTAATAAGTCATAATAAGTAAGTAAATGTCTCTCCAAGTCTTTTGCACATTTCTTTCAGAATTCAAATCTGTTAAAATAGACGTACTACATTTATCAAGATTCATACGCATTGCTCACATCTGCAACACATTCATGAGGAAATGGCCATAAATACAATTTGTAAAAAAAAATCAAAATCAAAATCATTGGCAACGTATATATAAATATATATATATTCAAATATGTATGTGTGTGTAAAATTAAGTATGCCATCTGCGGGAAGCGTTGCAGTTCATACCCTCATGAGTTTTCAAAAATGAAACTTAGAGAGAGAGAGAGAGAGAATATGTGCCAATAAACACAATAATTGCTGACAGAAAATGTACACAGATACACGGGTAGCAATAGCAGTATGCAACATTTTAACATCTGTTTCAAACTAACATTAGTTTTGAAAGATATAAGAAAACTATCAGCTTGTTTAAATTTCAACACCAGTCTTCCAGATTATGCTGTAATCACATCTACCCTACATAACAGATGAATTCTCCTGCTTTCCCTCTCCTTTCTTGTCAAAGGTCATATACATGTATCTTTGTGCATATTTTTGTATTATGTAAAATTTTGATCCCCAATTTTACCCCACCCTAACCCACAGATCTATAATTTGAAGGGAAAAAAAAAAAAAAAAATTCACACAACTTGGGAGTGTTTTGATTTAGTATGACTGTTGCTCTTGAAGAGAATTTAAAAAAATTCCCTACATGCATATTCTCATGTAAAACTTTCACTCCTGTATTTGATCAAATATGGACACATACATTGTACTATATTGGAATGCTTGCATATTATTATGTCTAAACATGGCCAGTGGTTCTCAAGAAAATTCACATAATATATATACAGTTGATCTTCGGTATCTTGAGCACTGATATCTTGAATACCATGGATATGTCAAAGTGATGCGGAAGTCCCAACCACTTATTCTTTAAGTATTTTACCCTCGATATCTTGAATCCTCGGATATCTCCACGTTTTTTCTTGATCCAATTGAGTTTGAGATAATGAGTTTTGACTGTATATATATTCATGTGTAAAAATTTGATCATCTATTGTGGCTCCAACCTATCTCTCGAGACCAAATCAAAAAGTAAATCACACATGGACTCTGAAAATTTACTCAGATAATATTATATAAATGTTTCCATCATCTCTACAGAAACAAAGGGTAAATTTTGCATCACATCTTATTTATTTCTGTTGGGTCCAAAATATTCCTTGATAAGTCCTTTCTTGTTGATTTTCCCCATGTTGTTTCTGGGAATGTAATCTACAAATTTAATAACACTAGGTATTTTATGTTTAGGCAGCCTGTCCTTTGCCCATTTTTGCAATGACTCCTGTGTCAGGTTGGAAACACCTGGTTTCACAATGGCTGCCACCTTTTGTCCCCATGTAATGTCTGATAAACCAAGGACGGAGCACTCTTGGACCTCTGGGTGCTGAAGAAGAACATCTTCTATTTCCAATGCACTTATCTTGAATCCTCCATATTTGATTATGTCCACAGAAATTCTGCCCTTTATTTTCAACACTCCATTCTCATAAACAGCCATGTCTCCTGTGAAAAGATTACAAGAGGCCCATGAATACAATGCTCACCTGAGTCACCTTGTTCAAACAGAGATGTGAGTCATAAGCCTACAATAAGCAAAGACAGGCCATTGGACAACTATAGACACAGCATGCCAGGATGGTGGTATATTGTTTTGCAAATCTGCACTTAATCTGTATGCTATCGAAAATATTATAAAACATTCACACAGAAAATCTTTGGATGTCTACAGCTCTTGTTCTTGAGTTTGAACACATTTGACTGGAGAAGAAGTTGTAACAGATCATGGCAGCAGACAACAAATAAGTGTTAATCAGAGAAGCTCAAATAACAAATATATACAAAAAAATTAATACATGTATATTACACACATGTACATGGAATTCTTAAAATCCAGAATTCACCAGCGTCGGATACTCACGGCTGATCTCGTCTTCTACTCATCATCATCAGAAGACGAGATCAGCCATGGGTATCCAGCGATGAGAATTCAATTAGTACAAGTTACCGGTAAATGCATTGTTCATATTCAATGTTCTGTGGGATATAGATAGATTTTTGTTATATTTTATTTGTGCTTAATTTTGAATTTACACAAAGCACAAATGAAATAATTTAAAGACTGTCCCAATGAACATGCATTGTCCATAAGGGCATCAGTGTGTGAAGGCATCAGTGACCATTGTACATATACATATAATAAATAACATTCACAAAAAGAACACACACTTCAAAGTTCTAGGGAGTGATAAATGGACAGAGAGACAAATGACAAAAAGTGATCCCTAAGAATTGATGAGCATCGCAAAATGACACAAAGTATCAAGAAATCAGAAATGAGTACATATATTTAATGACCATCCCACAAGGAGTATACAAGCGAACAAGAGCAATGCTCAAGCTGCAAAATATTCATGTCCAATACATTCAATAATACAGTAGCAATGAAAGAAAGGATTTACATCCAAATAAACCGTTCTTTTGTCAAGAAATGGCTCTGTCAATGGCAGATTTTGAGAAAAACAAACATTGATTCTATAGCATCCATATCAATATAAAAGAATAATTCAAGCATGAAAAATTACTTTTCAAAATACATGTACATGTGGCACAAACACCATTGGGAATATGTACACTATGTTTGATGACCCTAACCTTATCAGTACTGATTTTTCCTTCATAATTCTCTATGAAAGTATGACATTGACCTTTGACCTTGAGAAATAACAGACTTTTCACCATGTATGGATGTATATATATGCAACAATTATATTTCAGCTTAACAATTTTATCTCAAAGAGGTTAAATTCACACCTGAGATTTGGAGTAATATAAATTTTTTTGGAAGTGTATTTTTGATTTAGAACTACACTACATTGAAGGAGAATTAGGAAATTTAAAAGAAAACCTGAGGTCACAACGCTTGTTATTGAGCTACAATGTTCTTAGCATGATCTTTTTGCACTTGAAATTTATTCAATCAAACTTGATTTGTCTGTTGGTGTCAACACAACACAAACCAATCATTACATAAACTAGATACATAACCATGTCTTCTAATACTACAGATAAAAAAAAGTTTAATACAAGTAATGGAAGTAAATAATGACCTTTTTGCACTTGATATATGAAAAATTCACGATATCAAATTGAAGAATTTAAAAGGACATATTAGGAGTAATGTCAATTTCTAAAATTTCACATAATTTTCAAGGTCTTGTCTTAAAATTTAAAATGGAACTAAAAATAGGTGGGGGTTAGAGACCAAATTTTTAAATCATTGGCAAAAGTATTGAATTCATGTAAATTAATTAATTTTTTTTTAAGAATTGGTGTTCTGTTTGGAAAAATATATCAACCAAATTGATAAATTACAACATTTGAACTAGTTCCAAGTCTCAGCTACTTGTATCATACATAATAAAACTGCATTAAATACATGTATAGGACTATAAAAACAGAAGATATATTGGATGAAACAGAAAACTGTAATATCAGTAGATTTAGAACTTTTTAATTAATCAATCCTTCCACCACAAAATTAATCCCTGCCAACCCCTTTAAAAATTTGAATTGACACAAATGTTTTCCACTGGATTGGGTTCAGTAATAATGTAATATGTTTGCACCAATGGGATCAGTATTGAACCAGTAAATACTTAGTTGTAGCATCCTGGGCAGTTGTGCTCAAAAGCCCAGGAGCTAACTTCCTTAACATTTTTATGCCCCTGTAATAAGATATTTGAAATATAGCTTTTGGTCTCTCTGTCTGTTATATAGGATAGTCTGTTTATCTGCAAAAACTTTTACTTTGCCCATAACTTTTGAATGGATGATGATAGAGCTTTCATATTTCACATGCTTATTCTTTGAGACAAGAACTTTCCTTTGGTACCATAGTTTTGACTTTGTGACTTTTATCTTGAAGTTTGACTTAATTTCGAAAAAACTTTAACCACAGTCATAACTTTTGAATGGTTAGTAATAGGGATTTCATAATTCACATGTGTATATTTTTTTTGACAAGACCAACATTTTTTGACCTAATGACCTTGGAGTCTGACCTACTTTTGGAAAACTTTAACCTAAGCCATAACTTTTGAATGGATGGTGATAAGGCTTTCATATTTCACATGTGTATCCCTTTTGACAAGACCTTTCTTTTAGTACCAAAAGTTTTGACCACATGACTTTAACCTGATTTAATTGGCGATATACTTTTCTTTACGTTAATGACGATAAGCCAGAAATGACTATGCCTAAAAAAATATGCAATAGTGACTAAAATACAGAAAAACACGGATATGGAAGAACTTGAAAATCCCCCCTTAACCTATTGTTTTTGTTAGTGTACCTTTTTATACCCCGCATATTGCTCTTGTCCAGTCTGTCAACAGAACTAGAGGGTCCATAGAGGGGGGTTTGAGTTATGATAAAGATTAAGGTTATATCAGAAACTTTGCAATACTGTTTTGATATTGCAGCATCCTCCCCAATCATTGCTCTCAAGCACATTATATATCATAAACACAGGAGATCACCTCTAACCTGATTTTATATCATAAACACAGGAGATCACCTCTAACCTGTTTTAAACCAGCCTGAGGAGGTAAAGGATTCTGTGGTTTTGTGAGGAGCGTTCCAATATCCTAGGAACACATTGGGCCCCTTAATCAGTAGTTCTCCTTCCTGTCCCTCTTTACCTACAAATAGTCATCAGTGTGCACTACAAACCTTCAACATTAAATACTGAAATTTGAATCCATATGTCTACAATAAACTTGTACAATAGTGAATGAAGTAATTGTTGTGAATTTAGATTGTATTCTCAAGGACACATGAGCAAGTTTGTTTCTGAAACAGAAATAGATCTACTCCTGGTAAAGAATAGTTATTAAAATCATTTGGCTATTAACAATATACCCTATGATATACTTAAAACTCATGTATTCATTTTCTTGATCACATAAGTCTTGAAAATGTTTTAGTGTTTGTACATAAGACTGTTTACTGAAACGATGAAAAAAAAATCTTGTGAAAGTTAGATAAAGAGAGAGCATACATTACATTCACAACTTATTTTCAAGTAAAAGTTATGACATCTTACCCTCTGTAACCCTGACCTTTCCATCACATCCCTCTGCTAACACTTCATATTCACCATCTACATAAGCATTGTAATTGCCGATCCGGAAATCAACATACTTAAAGGGTAAACCAACAGCTCCTACGAAATAAATTTGATCTTTACGTGAAATAAACACATCTGCATACAACACAAAGATATGATCTATTCACTATATTTTCACATGATTACTCACTAACAAAACTTTAATGCATATCTACATGTATTTTTGATAAAATTATGCAATAAAATTTTCTTGATTAAAAACTGATAAAGCCAATCTTTGCAAAAATGTCCAATTATATGGTAAACCAACAGCCCTTCAACAACCTAAGCATACTATATTTTTCACTGTTTGATGTTGAATCTACAAAACCTGTCTCTGTGATAAAATGAAATCATATCATTTTTATAAACATTAATACATGTAGGTCTGGTATTAATCTATTGTGAAATCTTTATTTGGATAATGAAATTTGCTTTGTACAGTTTCTACTTGATTATTTCTTACAGTAAAAGATACATGTATCAGTTGATGGACAAGCGTTTGATAAAAGCCCTGACCCGGTACTCGCTGGCCTTTATATCGGTTGGTGAGTGCCATTCCTATCTCCGTCATTCCGTATCTCTCCAGCATGGTGTGACCAGATATTTCTTTCCACTTGTCTAGAACTGGAATAGGGAGAGCTGCAGAGCCACTTACAAATAACCTATCGATAAGAACAGGATCAGTGTTGTTTTCTAGTTTCGTTAGTTTCTGTTTCCAGTTGGGCACCTCTGCTTACCATTTATGTGGGTATATCCCAGCAGGCATGCTAAGGGAACCCTGGGTGAGAGGAGGCCAAAGGACAGGAAGAGGGAGAAGGAAAACTCATAGGGAGGAAGGAAGGAGAGAGAAAAAATTGCAATGTACCTTTCTTCAATGCAAGAAATCATTACTGTATACAGAAAATTACATGTTGAAATGTGCTTGGCAAGTTTTCAAGTAATTGATAACATCCTAAATTAGAAAGCATTGCAAAGTTGC
Source organism: Ostrea edulis (assembly GCF_947568905.1). NCBI lineage: Eukaryota > Metazoa > Mollusca > Bivalvia > Ostreida > Ostreidae > Ostrea > Ostrea edulis. The sequence goes on along the minus strand of NC_079164.1, from coordinate 80,771,789 downwards.
AGCTTGGAAATGGTCTTATCATTGCATTTCCCATTGACCTAGATCATACTTGCATGACCTTGTATCAAGAGCAAGAATACTTTCAAGTCATGAGCAAAAACCATCTAAAGTTTTTCTTCAAAAGCAATGATCATTTCTGAAATGTTTCAGTTCAGGTGGTGTATATACTAGTACATGTACTTAGTGCAGTGATTGCAACCATTCCTTTTTTTTACTAGGTCATTCTAAAAAGCACAGTAACTTAATAAGAACAAACATTATTGGATAAATCAAACAACACCAGTACATTTAATTGCCTATAATACTGAATATTGACAGTGTCCAAAATGTTCACATATCATCATAGTACATCTATACCTTAACTGTTGAAGTTGTTCCTTTACTTCAGTGATTGTTTCCTCTGATGCATTTCCATAGGTTTCCTCATAATACTTGATCATAAGAGCATACATGGTTGGTACACCCATGAAAAGTGTGATGCTATCACTAGATCTATCTAGAAGTCTCTCAAAAACAACCTACAACAACAACACAATCTATCAAACTTCCATATGCGTGACAAATTCTCGATAGGTACGTTAAAAAATATACAATCAATCAATCAGTTGTATGAAATATATAGAAAAAAAAATTGACTACTTTTTGCACTTTTAGTATGTTACCCAGAGTTCTTGAAATCTATTTCAGTGGTATCAGACATTTCAAGATTTTTATCAGTCCAAATATTAATGAAATGACGTACTGCGTACTTTATCGGTCCGAGGAAATTTTAACCAGTGAAATACTTTGGACTGATAAATCTCAAGATTACTGGTTATCTAGATATTGCCTTTTTGAATATCCTTCACTAGCCTAAGAAATGATACCAATAAACATGCGACAAATGATGCTCTTATAAAAAATCCATACCTTATAGATCTTAACCTACATATCTGTGTTCAGTCTTAGAAATTTTAAAAAATGTCACCATGACAATTCGTTCTCAGTGGTATAAACTCTTACTTTTGAGTCAAATTTGGGCAGCATGTAAACTGTGGCTCCACAGTAGAGCGGAGTAAGCAGGGCATTAACCACTCCGTGGACATGATTCAGTGGCAGAGAGTGGAGAATCCGATCATTGCCCACCCACCTCCAGGCATCAATCATTCCAAGAATATTGATATGAAGATTGGTGTGTGACAATAAAACTCCCTGAAAATGTATTTTTCTAAAATTACAAATAGGTTGAGAATGAAGTTTTCCACATAAAACAGTATTTTTTTTTTTAAAGATAGTTCACATTAGCATTTTGATCATTCATCATTATGGATTTGTATATGTTGTACCTTTCTATCAGTGAAAGAATGCAATTAGATTGCACATTTTATATTGCATGATTTGATTTTTCATAATGTTCATAAAATGTTAAGAAAGTTTTAAAAAAGATGGGAAAATTTAAAAAAATCAATTGAAGAACTTGACACCCTTTGCTTACACTACATACCAATTTCTCAACAGAATAAATACCTTAGGTTTTCCTGTGGTTCCACTTGTATAAATCATGAGAGCTGGCTTCTGTAAAAGCCACTGCTCTCCGATGGCAAAATCTAAGTCGTCATAGCTTTCAAAAACAAGATTTTCATTGCTATTGATGCTTGGATACACAACTGGTGTTGCCCCAACTTGTGAAAAACTGACAGCTTTTTCCTTATGGTTTTGTGTTGTGAGTAAAATGGATGCCATAGAGTCAGTCAGAAAATACTGAAGATCTTCTCGAGGATAAGCATGATTTAAAGGAAGTGCAACTGCACCTAACATCCATATAGCCCACAGCATGACCACATAATTGACATTGTTGTCGTAAAAGAATGCTATCACATTTGTTTTGTCCATATTTAAAGGATAAGCATTATGTAATCTTCTTGCTAAGGATACACTTTTCGTGTAAATGAACACATAAGAATATGAGTCCGACTCATCTACTAGGGCTGTCTGTGGGAAATACTCTGGAATTTTATATATCATGTGTGTGCATGGGAAATCAGAATGCATTGGGTATGCCATTTTGTCTAATCTGTCCACAGTCAGGGAAATCCGGCCACAGTGAAATGCTCTGGGTTTGGATTTCAACACTAATGATGGTAAAGTTTTTCGTAGTGAAGTAATCCTCCAGAACTGTCCAGGATGCCAGGGTAAACAGTTCATACTGCTTGTTTTTTTATGTTCTTGTTTTCGCTTACTGTGTTAATGAGCTAAAATTAGATGTATTGAATAAAATTGGATGTATTGAATAAAATTGGATGTATTGGTGATTCTAGCATGTGACCAAAATAACAAGATGTGACTGTGAAACACAAATGCCCCCCAATAATGGCCAATTCCAAATATGGTCAAGGTCACAAGGACAAATATCTTGGTACCAGTAGAAAGATCTTGTCATAAAAAATGCTCATGTGCAATATGGAAGCTCTAATATTTACCATTTAGAAGTTATGACCAATGTCAACTTTTTAAAAAGTAGGTCAAATGCCAAGGTCAAAAGGTTTAGTACCTAGGGAAAGGTCTTGCCACAAGGAATACTCATGTGAAATATCAAAGCTCTAGCACTTACTGTTCAAAAGTTATTAGCAAGGTTAAAGTTTTCATAAAAGTAGACCAAACTCCAAGGTCAAGGTCACAGGGTAAAAAATGTTGACATTCACAGAAAGGTCTTGTCACAAGGAATACTCATGTGAAATATCAAAGCCCTAACACTCATTGTTCAAAAGTTTGAAAAGGAATACGCAAGTGAAATATGAAAGATATAGCACTTACTGCTCAAATGTTATCAGCAACGTTAAAGTTTTCAATAAGTAGGTCAAACTCCAAGGTTAAGGTCACACGGTAAAAAATGTTCAATACCCACGGAAAGATCTTGTCACAAGGAATACTCAAGCGAAATATCAAAGCTCTAGCACTTACTGTTCAAAAGTTATTAGCAAGGTTAAAGTTTTCAAAAAAGTAGGTCAAACTCCATGGTCAAGGGTAAAAAATGTTGGTATCCACGAAAAGGTATTATCACAAGGAATAATGTGAAATATCAAACCTCTAGCACTTAACAGCTTAACACTGCTAAGCTAAGTGGCTAAGTGACTTACTGTTCAAAAGTTGTTAGCAAAGTTTCAGACAGAATGACAGACAGGACAAAAACAATATGGGGGCATAAAAATCCTCAAAAATATGACAAGAGGAATCGGAACTACCAGAACATCGCAACAGATCCATCACATGAGGTCTTCGTGCAGATTTATGACCTACCACTCCATGTGTTGTTTACATTCTACATAATACATTTCAAACCCGATGAAAATGTTGAAAGTAAAACAATAATTAGATCCAATTTTTCTCATTTTATGTATATCCAAATCATTATTCCTGATTCTAATATACATCCAAACTTACGACATATGCTTAAGTAGATAAATATATTTTCATGATTACATTTCTTGGCAGGAATAAGTTATTTTAATTTTTTTCCGGGTTTTATGCTCCACAATGACACGTATAGCGAACCCGAAGAACAATACTGGGTTGCAGACTAATGTATAGATCTATCAAAAGATGGGAAGAAAAGACGCTAGTGCCAACAGAGGCACGCCAGTTGAAAAATACAGGAAAGATATAGGTAGTGTGTGATTTACTGCATATGCAACAACCTTGACAATCGAAAGCGTTAGTATTACACGCTATATACATCTAGTTTCAGTTTTACTTTCACTATTAACCATGCTACTTATCCTCTTCATGTCCTGTGTCACGTAAAGTCTTCAGTTTTGTCGGTCGCTAGCAACCCTTTCTAACCACTCCCCGGTGTTGTCCATCCTTTTATATCTGCAGTAATTGGGACCTCCTCCAAGTCTGCAGTAATTGGGACCTCCTCCAAGTCTCCGTTTTACAATTAACTTTTTCTCTGATGCCCACTTAAACCATCATAGCTAGGAATTAAATCTCCTTTCTTAAGGTAGGGGTTGTTACACGGAAGAGGGGGATCCTTTCTTTCCTATTGCCCATTTCTCTTCCCACTTCCCTAGTTTTTCCTCCTCAGTTCCCCCTCTTCTCCCTTGATCTGACTCCTTCCCCTTTCTTCCTCTCTTCTGCCTCCTCCCCCCCACCCCCCTTCCTTTTCCCTATCTGCCCCACAATTTTTAGATGGTGGAACTGGATGTTATTTACTTAAAAATTTTACTAAGGTAATTAGATCTATGCAATGTCAGATGTATAATTGCTTGTCACTTTAGTGGGATGCTTACATTAAAATTGGATATATTTTGCAGGAAAACATGATTACAAAAAGAGTAAAAAGGAAGTGAATATGATGAAAAGCAAGGCTGATATGAAAGCTTCAGCTATGGGAATAAAGGTAAATACACATGATGTAATATATTTGAAAGGAGAAAATTTTAGATTGGACCAGGAATCGAACCCAGGACCCCTGTATTACTAGTCAGGTGCTATAACCTCTGAGCTATCCAGGCTGATATCCATGGTCTATATAGCCATGACTACTACATACATTTTCCTTCCTCCTTAAACTTTTCACCCTTGAAGACACACAACCCAGATTCTTTTGCCTCTGGCAGGATTTTCACCAGAAGTCCAGGGGTGGTTAATGGCATCAACTGCAATATAGGAAAGGAGAAAATCTATGGCTGGTCCTGTAATTGAAACCGGGACCCCTGCATTACTAGTCAGGTGGTCTAACCACTGAGCCATCCAGGCCATTATCAACGGTCCGTATAGCCCTAACTACTACATTCCTCCCTCCTTTAAATTGTATTCACCCTCAAAGACAAACACCCCAGATTCTTTTTACCCCTGAGTGAAGTCCAAGGGTTACAGGTCAATGACACCAAATGTAATATAGGAAAGGAGAAAATTTATGGCAGAACCAGGAATCGAACTCAAGACCCTTGCATTACTGGTCAGATGCTGTAACACTGAGGTATCCATGCTGATATCAACAGTCTATATAGCCCTACATACATGTTTAACTACTACACAGGTGATAATAGATTTCTTCTTTGTATGCTATGGTTGTACTGTATGTATCTGAGATATTTATCACTGTATACACAGGTCTAAAGGTCTAGCACCTTCTATTTTGATTAGAATTTTCTGTGGTATCTTCTAAGTATGCTATGGTGCACAGATAAAATACACAATTCCAAAAGTCTAGCTTCCAGTGTTTTGATAACAATCTTTCCTGTGGTAACTAAATGTACCCCAACATCACACCTTCTCCATAATTAGGATGATATGTATGAAACTTGTTTTGATACCATATAGCGGGCTTTTTCTGCAGGTCTAAAATTTAACGATTTGCTGGCTCAAAGGTATGCAAATAATTTTAGCGGAATAAATTTTGACAGACAAGGAAGAGTTATCTCTTTTGCAAATACCGAAGTCACAAATGGGTGCATATTTGGTGAGTGAAATTTTTGGGGGAAGGCTACCTATCTGCTAAAATAAATCAAATTTATCACCCAGCGGAAAACCCCCGCTAACAACTACATGTATAAGTGATTATAGTCAACTATTACTTTAAATTACATGATTTTGACTCTCATGATGACTGCATGTTCTATTGGTAGAAGGAATTTTGTATAACAACCATCTCTATAAACAAGATTCATACCTCCTGTTTACAAAAGCAAGATAATTTCATTTATACCCATAAATGTTTCGTTTTTTTATACTGTGGATTTAACAGCATGTGATCCGGTTTTCTGATTCTGTATCAGTATCCTCTGAAACTGATGCTGTCACAATGACGTCACATTGCATCAATGCAACGTTATTTGTGGAAAATATTGACCCCGTCACAAACGAAACTGCGTACACAAAACATAATTTCATAGTATGTCTGTGTTTTTGATAATTTGGATTACATTTATTATCTTATAAATGTGGATTTAAAATGCATAAGGGGGTATATAATAAATTTATCATTACTACAGTAACTTGATCCCAAGAGTTGGATGACGTCTCGTTGACAGGCGCGGATCATCAGATCAAACTCGACGCTTTGCATCTCGTGTGATCTGATATCCGCGCCTGTCAACTCGACGTGATCCGACTCTTCAGATCAAGTTACTGTAGTAATAATATATATGTATCATCCTTTGTATTGGTCCTCAATACTGATCAAATTAAAACCTGTTGTTCTTACAATTTTTGGCTTTTGAAAACCACAGAAAAAGATCGTAGTGAAATGTGGACTTTAGATAGGACTGTTGACACTACTGTAACATCAACTCATTTGTCAATAGTCTGCCTCATTTTTAAAATTGATCACCTTCGTACCTTCGTTAGGCTTGAGTAGGCACATGCATACACATAATTTTTGTAACTTATTTTTACAAAAAATATACACACAACAAAATTTTATATTCTCTACTGTTTATCGGATTTTTTAAAATCCAAGGAAATAATACATGTATTTATTCCGTTGGATTTTTCGTTGCATACTTTGTTATTATTTATGTCATTTAGACGACTTTGATACATGTAATACAGACTAAAGATTCAAAGAACAGTTCAGCGTGTATTGATAAGTTTACATAGATCTGTATTAAGATTTTAATCCGCCAGAATTCAAACATAATTTCTATAGACTCCACCGACAGTGTCATGAGTAGGCCTAACAATTAATCCATATCAAGATCTTGGTACCTTACAGGTGGGGTCTCGATGAAAACAAATCCAGATTCCGGATATCAAAGTTGAATTCATAATTTCAAAATGACTACGATTATCACAACTCTGAATTCCCACCAAGTTTAGTACGTGTATCAACATTAGAACAGATTTTTAAAATAAATATTTGATTCACAATGAACAGAACACAGGAAAATGAAAATTCATCCTTTGAACTATTTTTACTTATCTATTTATTGTTATTGAATTATTTAAAAAAATGCAATATAAAAAAATAACAACTATTACTAAAAATGAAATTGAGGAGGATATAAACAACAAATACCATAATTCATTCGACAAACTTTCTGGTCTTGACCGATCTCTTCGATCTCTTGACATAAAGTAATAGAATCATTCTGGAGGAGGGGGTGTTAGTGGGCGTATATCTCAAAGTATAGATGTAAGTTGTATCTAATATTTACAACCTCCTGTCATTTCATTTCCTATCATACTTCTTATACCTGTTTATAAAACCTTATGATGAAATGTTATTTTATTTTGATTAATTTGTTGGGAAAATTAAGAGTCAACCAGTATTTATTTTGAAAATTTCTCGCCACGTCCGCCCCAGTTGTAATAGGAGACCCCCTCCACCCACAACCCATCCCATTTGATGCTTCTCGTCCCCGTGAAACCTAAATTGCCTACACATTGAAACAGTGCTAGCTACGCCCCTGATCATACACAGAACATGCTCTCACACATCGAATCAGTTGAAAATCATAAACACCATCTGTAGGTGATAATGGAAAATTGCTACATAAATATGGGAAGTTGATGATGGAGAAACTGAAGCCATCCTGTTTATCATAAAGTTCAGATCTTCCAACAGTCTGTACAGTCTGAACAATAACTCATCACCTAAGACTACTGATATTGTGAATAAAGAACTTACCTATAGTGATTTGTACTCATCTATTGTTTAGCATCATTAGTTGAACTTAATGAATATTTTCAACTTCTCTGAATTTCTGTGGCCAATGTTGAGCACAATTTAAAGGAGCACTGGGAGAAGAGCAAAAGTTAATGTCATGCTTAAGAAATAGTGCAATCTTTCAAAAATCTTTAATCCTGAACATCCAGCAGAAAACTAAGTGCAAAGTTAAAATGGAGTCTGTTACCAGACTTGTGAAATTTATGTCCTCTTTGTTAGGCCCAGTCAATCCATGGGGTAGGACTAAATTGTTCATAAAGTGAAAATGTAGAATATATAACAATAATCCTTTCATTTGTACCTGAACATCTAGCATACAAACTGAGTGCATCTTTATAATGAGCATGTGGGCCTCTTCCAAAATCAAAGTGTTCAGATGCCAAGGCAAAGCTCACAGTGAAAATACATTTACAACTTTGAAAATCTTCTTTATTCCTGAACATCTACACTGTATCAAACAAACTGAGTGCAGAGTTATAACCCATACAAACATTCTTTTGTAAAGTCGAATCTTTTCTGTCTGTTCTGGAGAAGGTTTTTTACTGTACATTGTGATAATATCCTTCATTTAATTACACTTGAATCCCCCTTCACCCAAGGATGCTTTGTTTCAAGTTTAGTTAAAATTGGTTTAGTGATTCTTGAGGTGAAAGACAAAGATATGAACAAAACTTTATTGGAAAGGCTTTCTAGATCTTTTGACTCAGTTGAACTAAAAAGTTAGAAATAATTGTGTGGGCCTTGAAACAGTAGACGTTATGACATTTTGCAAATTCTATGGTGGTTATAATGATCTAGTTTGCCAATACAACCCATCATTGGATTAAATGCTGTCTTACAGACATGTTTCATACCGATTGTCAGGCCTTTCTTGGCACACTAATTTTGATTATGGATAACTCCATTTACCTGATCAAGACAAAGGGCTCACGGCAGGTGTGACTGGTCGACAGGGGATGCTTATACTCATCTTAGGCACCTGATCCCACCACTGTAATATCCAGGGATCTGTGTTTGCTCAACTCTTTATTTTATATTCCTTATAGAAGTTATGAGATTTATCACTGTTATCTTCACCTTTCATGATTGTCCCTGTTCTCAAAGTTTGATGAATAATGCACTTGTTGCAACATCTGAAAGTATGCAGCAGTTTTAATGTTATGTGATGCTCAGGTAACCATTTGTTTTCTTGCCCACCCACTACTCCAGACAAACACCTGGACCATATTGTATAGGTTTTTAATGTGTCTATCTGTCCAATTGTTAACCCTTCACCACTTTAACCTTGATATCCATAAACCTGTAAAGTAAACAGAGACTTATTCTAAGTTTTGGTAAGGAAATTGGGGCTCATTTCAAGACCTGTTATTTTCATGGATAAAATTGATAAAAGAAAGAAGTGATAACTCTACCAAGCATATTTTCATTAGTCAAGAACAAAAGTCAGAGGTTTGAAGACGATCAGACACCGTCATAGTTCTGACCATAAACAATGCCAGCTAGCAAAGTGGGGATAAAAATGTGTAACAGTCAAGTACATTATTTACATTTTAATTCACTGTCACACCTGGCTGATTTTTTTTATGACATTCATTGATGTAGTATTTTTACTTGTACATGTTTATATCATATTGCTTTGAGAATTAAATACCAAAATTCAAGAATTAATCTGACTTGTGTCTTATTCATAACATATTGCAATACCAAGTATGAAATAGATAAGACTATTTTTGAATGTTTACTAATAAGGAGTCTTGATTATTTTCAAAATTGTCTTTTCATACATACATGTACATGCATGTACCTTTTGACTGCAAGATTAAATGGCTGCAAATTTTTAAGTCCAGCTTATTATCAACTCCATATCAAAGTTTTAGGGTACATTGCATTAACTTTTGAATTAAATATGAAAAATAAAAAGTTACATTTCTTGAATTAAAAAGTCAAAGTTACATGTATATGAAAAACAAATCTGAAATATATATGTGGACTTTGCCATGAAAGATTTTACATTGTTTCACAAACATGCCTTGTTTCTATTTTTAGATAATACATTTTTGGATATTGTCAACTTTCAGACTAAGTTTGTTTTTCAAGGAAATCTGCCTAGGAAGTATGGAAATGAAAGTTTGTGTTTTAGAAATAATTTCTTTCTCTTTCCATAACAATGTCTATTTTTGGAAGGAAATTGTCCAGGGCTACAATTAACTTGGTACAAATAGGAAATACTATGTTGCAATTTGGTATAAACATACATGTAATAAAAGTTGACTTGTTGAGTAATGCAGCATGGTTTACACATTATAAAAGGACATTTCTGTTGGGTGTGATGGATTTGTATCATCATCATTGAAGATTATTTTTATTGGGTGCTACAAATGATAAAAGATTATTTCTATCAGGCCTCAAGACCATAAACTGAGAATAGACTTAAGTCTAAATTTCAAATCCAGCTAACTTTTGAAATAATTTTCATAAACAAATAACATTTTCAGCATATGTCTGCATTTGATTTGATTTTGTAAACCTGCAGTATTTAAAAAAAAAATTATGCTAGATAAATCTAATGAACAATTCATGAGTATTAGGTTCAATCGATCATGGTCTGCTTCATTGCATTTTTTCCAATTTTGTTGAAATAGCAATAAATATCAAAATGTTTAGCAACTGCACTTACATGTATATAGCAATTCAAACAAAAAACTATTCACAGTTTACATACTCCTCAGATGGTATTGTTATATCTATTATTCTCACATAAATTTTACATCAAGTAAAAGAGTTGTCATACACTGTATTCAACCTTACTTTTGCTGCATGCAGTGGATTTTTTTTTTCACTAAAGAACAAGTCACAGAATTAAGACTGCAGTTTATATGACTTAGTCAGAACATTCATATGCAATAGAATTATGCTTTTATAACAGTGTGAACATTGATTTTGATAAGATACTGTGAAAATAACCATGAGCAAATGTACAACTGTATGCAGTATCACGTATTTCATTAACAGATTTGGTAGGAACATATTACCAGTAATTACAACTTATTCACTAATTAACTGTATTGCTTGAAAGTATTACAAGGTAGCATAGGACATGCTAAATCTTATATCTGAACTGTATTGGGTTCAAACTCATAAATCCTGTGTAGGAAGTGATTACTCTATAAATGTGCGAGAACCTTTGTATAGCTAGGTTCTGGCATTTATTTTATGTCTAGGTACACTTGCTGTAGTTGGGAACAGAATTTGCTGTTCATTAAACAGCAATCTAATTAAAATTAGATGTTAGATCTGCTCACATACTCGCTACATGTTTGTGTGTTTTAATTTTAATTAGATTAAGTAGTTGATCATGTCCTGGTACACATATCTGTATTTTTGTGAATTAGTACAATACATTTAGTTGTTTTAAACGCTGTGTATCATTTTGTGAAAATATTGCTATAAGTACATGAATATCTGGGTTTTTTTATCCAGGAAGTTGTGATGATTTTGACAGCATTTTCTGCACTCGTTGCTGGGATATATATGTTCCTTTTCTGGAGACTATCAACAAACGAGATTCTGGCAAATTAATTCCAAGTGGAAGATACTGTAGTCATGAATGAAAAAAGTGAAAGACTAAACTGGAAGGAGATATTGACAAAACAAGTTACTATGGTGATGGGTAACAGTGATCAATGAAATCCATTTTAATGAAGATTGAATAGTCGGATATCTGGTAAATTTGTTTCTATACCTTTAAGAATTGTCTATCTGCAGTAATGAGCAGTCCCTCTTCATTTCTAATGTCTTTGCAATGGAGCAAAGAGGATTACTTTTAATATAATGGGGAGGGCAATATGTTAAGAAATCAGTGAAGACTATAACCATACATTTTGTGCATTTAGGTTTGTGCAGATTTAGTGCATTTCCTGCATCAGGCCACTACTGCACTAATAACATTGACAGCTAGTGATATAATTTAATGTTTTACACCCAAGAGTGTATTTGTAAACTTGCAGATTTTATGATAAATAAGTATATGTGAAGCAGTTTATTTTACTGTTTCAGAACAGAAACATAAATTGCTGTATGTATTACCGAGCTGTTTAGAATTTTACTGATCAGAAAATTGTGACTATACAAAGTGTGCATTATAAATTGATAGATATTTTGTGACTGTGATTTACTGATACTTAAAAGTTATGCAATTTACACGAGTAATGTCCATTTCAAACTGCTATGTGTTTATTATGCCGTTTTAAAATTATGAAATTAAATTTCTTATCAAATTGCATGTTAATTTTTTTAATTTTCAGCATTGACAAAATGCTTTAGTGAAAAAAGAATAATTTTTTCATTGTTGCATTTAGTTTATCATTGGGAAAAGATTGAGTTTTCCAAGGTGGTAAATGTACATGTAGTCAATGAAATAGTGAAGAAAACGAACAGGGATCAATTTCATAAATTCTATAAAGAATATAAAATTCAGAGTAGGCCAAACACGAACCCCTGGACACACCAGAGGTGGGAAGGAGTAAGCACCCCCTGTTGATCAGTCAATATCTGTTGTGAGTCCTATATCTTAATCAGGTAAACGGAGTAATCTGTATTCAAATTTGAATGAAATACGTCAGACAGCATTAGACCTAATGATGGGTTGTATATTATAACGACCATAGAATTTGTGAAGTGCTGATTTTAAACGAGACTGTTGAAATTCCAGTTGCATCAACTTATCTGTCAATAGCTTACCTTGATTAAAAGATTTATTAAAAGCAGAATATGCTCTCACATATTAAATCAGTTGAGAGAAAAGGTGAAGATAACAAACAATGATCAATCTCATAACTCCTATAAGGAAATCGAAATTAATTAGTCGGACAAACACGGTTGATAGATGTACTGTATCTAAATGTGATGTTGAATACTACATCAAGAAATTCATTCCTGTTGTGTAGAAGCTCTTGAATAAATGTATCGAATCAACATGTGAAGAAAAGTGAATATTGTCACAGTAACACATAAAAGATCGTCGATGTATCTAAATGTCGAGTTAAAAGCCATGCCAAGATATTTTTTCTCTTCTTATGTAGAAGATTTTGAATAAATTCTGCCTCGTAAGAATATAAAAACAGGTGCGCTGGTAACGGAGTACAATTAGTGTCTATGAGACTTCCAACAGATACGTAAATACTGTCAATGAGGAACTCCGGGATATTTTTGAATTTCAACTTCAGAGCACTTGTGCATAGAATCAGGTTGACTTACCACAAAATACAAATATTTCTGAATTCCAATGCTACAGAAGGACCAACTGTTTATGATATCAATAAGTCTAGTCTTTAAATTATGAGGAATGGTGGCGTAATGTGTTGAAATGTCGTACGTTTTGATGCTGTTGATCTTGAACAGAAATTCTAATTTTATATTTAATAAGTGTTCTAGAATATTTTTAAAATAATCCTTATTGGATTTACACCACACTTCGCTCATGTTGTGACACAGTGCATGTACGGCCGAAGTTTCTCCCTCACATTAATTTTTTCGTGAAGAGTAAAGATTCACGTGTTAGAACATTCATCAATGTATCTTTGTAGGGTGCTTTTTTGGTGAAGTTTTGGAATCCAGTATATATACGATAATTCAAATTCGTTCGTCACATTGACTGGGATATTAAATGTACATGTATTTAAAACTAAAGCGTGAGTTTGAAGAATTTCGTCTTTTGAAAGGGAAGTTGGAATATAAGTTGGATTATGAAATGTGGAATGAAAACCAAATTCTTTTAAAACTCAGTGATGATAATGAGGCTTACATTACATTATCTCTCAAAATTCAGCATTACAAGTAGTTTAAAAAAAAATCTCAAAAATCTACTCCAAACTTCTTGTGCAATCGTACTAGTAGATCCTCATACAAGACGTACACAACATTTTATTTCAATAATTTGAAATGCAAAACTATGTCTCCCATATGCTTGTGAAAGTTTAAGGACAGCGAACCTAAATTCGAATTTTTATCTCAGTTTAGAAACCTGTGATGTAGTCAAACTTAGTTTTCGTGGCAACTATTCGACATATTTTTAAGTAAAAATATTTTGGGAACATTAATTTTACTTAACGTGATATATATTTCATGCATCATAAATATGATGCATGATGTAATTTGTTGAGAAAGAAAAGTACACGTACATGTGCGTATAAAAAAAGATTCTCATGTAATTTCATTTCCGTCATGAGCGGGCTGTTAAACAACCACTTTGATATAAAATATATTGTATACTTTTTAAAAGGCTCTTAATATTTTATTTGGAGATGAGTGATATTTGCCTTTGATTTGGAAGAATAATAGTTGATATACTAACATGTATCAAAAGATTTAGTCAACACACCTCCACACTTATAACAATTAGAACAGATTTTAATCAATTTTTGACATGCTCCCTATAAAATTCTGTCCCAATAACCTCACGATTTCTTTAATTGATAAAACTCATCAAATGTTGCTCCGTCAAACATCGAAGTTTGAGTTGATCTCTGTTGACGAAAACGAACATCCTTCACCAAAGGTTTAGGAACTTAAAAAAGCAAGGTAGATATTACATATGAGAAAAAAACCCATTTACGACTTTCATTTGTAATTTAAAAGTCCGTATATGTAGTTTGCAAATTTAGACCATGAAGTTAAAAAAGACACCTCTGGTATGTCCAGGGGTCCGTGTTTACCCAATTTTAAATTTTGTATTCCTTATAGGAGTTATGAGATTGATCACTGTTCGTTATCCTCAACTTTATAGAAGTTATGAGATTGATCACTGTTCGTTATCTTCACCTTTTCATGTAGTAAAAGAATGATTATAAAGTACCTTGCACACACAACCACCATTATGATGCAAAAGAATAGTTTACTGTCGAGATTTTACTAACAAAGACAATTATCCTCAATTGCATTCGGCTACATTTTTTGTTACATTTTAACCGATTTTGAAAATGGATATGTCTTTGAAAGAACATAATTTCAAGGTTTACTATTTTTTAAAGTTCATGTAGATTTTTGCACTTCACTGTGACTGTAAAACGATGTTGTTACAAGCTTTGCTGGAATTATGACATGTCTGTAGAGTGATCGCGTCAATTCGGTGTCAGAGTAAGGTAGCTCCATCCTCATGTTACTTATCAATAGTAATGGTTCAAAGTAGCAAATCTCGTGGGGATCCGGGTTAGAAGAGATCCTCATTACCTCTTGCTTGTCGAAGGAGACGACTAATAGGGGTGGTCCTTCGGACGAGACCGCAAAAACCAAGACCCTGTGTCACAGCAGGTGTGGCACGTTAAAGATTGTTATGTTATCCCTAAACCTTTCATTCCCTCTCTCCTTAAAAAGTGAAATCTTGCTTAAAAATTACATGGATGCAGATGATAGAGAAAATCACATCCGAGTATCTTGATTTGCTTTAGTAAATAATATAACTGATTTCCTTAGAGTTCGCCCATCGTGTCTCTCAGATTTTCGATATTTTTTGCCATTCATCATATGATCCCTCATGTCAGTGTCTTCCCACTTAGCTAAAATTCTGAAATCTGTACGGATGACTGGTTTTAGCTAGACAGGAATGGTGCACAGGTAAGGGTGTCAAAGAACAAAGGAAAATAATTACAGGTAACCTATAGTCTGTTTTGTAACGCATCACAGGTTCAGTTCAGTTTATTGTCATACATGAAACATTAAGAAAATTTAAGGAACATATCAGTCTAATAATGAGACATATAAAGAAATACATGTACATAAAAAGGAACACACCAGTCTAAATGAATGAGATGATTAAACAATAAAGGTATACTTATAATATATATACATGTATATGATTTGATTTCATAGGCCTGCCTGATATTTACAGGTATTTTTTTTATTTCACTCAATCGACATACATTTGCACAGAAGTAGATAGAAAAGAATATGAATATATATACATGTAAGTATACATACATGTATATAGATATATTATAACGTTGATTTTCTTTGTGTGTGTGTGTGTGTGTGTGTGTGTGTGTGTGTGTGTGAGAGAGAGAGAGAGAGAGAGAGAGAGAGTCAGTTGACTAATGGGGACCCTTTTCCCCAGTCCTTTTTAAATTTATCTAATTCAATTCTTTCCTTATAACTACACTGGGTGATTTGATACAATTGTTTCCAATCATTTACAAGAGCTTTAACTGTTAGCTGATTTTTTGGGCATCTATTTCTATATATAATTTTTATCATTTATTTATTATAATTAATGCATTGTTTGACCTGAAATGTATCTGTTTTGTATCACCAAATATAAAAGTTTTGACATCAAATTCTATTTCAATCTATTTTGAATTGCAATATCTGATAAATTCTGATAATTGTTTTACTTTTGGACAATCCCAAAATAAATGGTAAATTGTTTCTTCTTCCCTCATACAAAAGGTGCATAGTTTAAAATCTACTCTACCTAATGTGTACATGTAGCTATTAGTAGTTAAAATGTGGTGGTTAACTCTGTATTGAAACCATAATAATTTGGAATCAAATGTAGTCAAGAATGGCAGGTAAAAGATTGCCTTCCATTGTTTATCAGAGGTAATGAAATATTTACTCCATTTCTTTTTTCCTGTGGGTATAGCATCTGATTTATTGAGAGTATTATAAATAGGTTTCGACCCTTTCTTTGTTAAAACAAATAGTTTGATATTCAAAGGGATAAAAGGTTTTTGCACAGATGCTTTATGTGTAAAGTTATACCTTTTCATATCTGTGGCTACTACTTGTGTTATTCTACAAGTGTTATACCCATATATGTTAAAACAAATCATTTGTAAGCTAAATGCAAGGTGAAGATAACGAAAAGTGATCAATTTCATAATTCCTATAAGCAATACAAAATAGATAGTTGGGCAAACACGGATCCCTGGACACACCAGAGGTGGGATCAGGTGCCTAGGAGGAGTAAGCATCCCCTGTTGACCGGTCACACCCGCCGTGAGCCATATATCTTGATCAAGTAAACGGAGTTTACCGCAGTCAAAATCAGTGTGCCAAGAACGGCTTAACAATCGGTATGAAACACGTCAGACAGCATTTGACCCAACGCGAGGTTGTATTGACGAACTAGATCGTTATAACGACCATAGAATTTGCGAAATGCTGACTTCAATCGAGAGTCATCATTTGGTCCGTATATACACATCAGGCTTATTTTCTTATTTTCTAATGAAATGCTCAGTGGAAGAAAATTACCAGTATTATCTGAAATAGGCTGTTCATGAATATCCGGGTAAATAGAATGACAACCCCTCTTGAGTTTGAAGTAAAAGAATTGAATCGAGCTTCGTAGCCCCACTCATTTCTTATTTCTTGTTTCATTTCCATTGTAAAATGTGTGTCTATTAAACATAGAATGTTGCAATGCTGTTGGCGGTAGTATTGGAAAATGTCTTACAGTTAGTTAGTCCAAAACAGACTATATCCAGGGACTACTCAGGTGTAAAAATCACAGTTTTAGCTAAGTGGGAATAGCAATTTAAGAATTTTAGCTAAGTGAGAATTGCCCATTATGCTGCTATTTTTCTGAAATACGTGAACATTTTCTTTTAAAAATCAACCAGGTTAATTAATGTCCCTCGTGGAAATATGCTTTCTGATCACTCTGATTACACTATACATTTTTGCATATTAATATACAAGAGAAGGTACATGGTACTTCCAATTTGCAACAATTAGCACAACCATTCACAATGGTTAAAATTCTTGTAAATTCGACAATTTGAAAACACAAATCTTTTCGCTTTTTCATGATATATCGAATGCATACTTATGGAGTTCACTTAAATTACTAATTTGGAGACAGCTGCAGGGGTATTCTACACCATCGTTTTTCTACTTTAAAATGATGGTTGCATGTTATTTGAAATACCTTGTAAATGTTGATAATTGGTAACGTACTTTTTTTTTTAAATTTCAGAGGATATAAGGATGGGTTTAGATGTGAATAGTAAACATGTACAGTCTTATGACATACAGAAAAGTGGATGTCACGGTTCTTGTTTGTTTGTTTGTCAAGGTCACAACAATGTCAAATCAAAGTACCTAGAAGTTCCATTAGAGCAGATACATGTATAAATTTATTTTAATTGGGATTCATTTAAATTTTTACCTTAATTTGCAGCATAATTACTATGCACATGTAAAATTTATACGGTTGATGCACCAGATGCGCATATCGACAAATAATGTCTCTTCAGTGATGCTCAAGCCGAGAAATTGGAAATCCGAAATAACAATAAACTTGTAAGAACTAAAATGAAAAAACAGAGTGCCAAAGACTGGAGTCAAATTCTTCTAAGGATCAGAGCTATGCATGAGGGAGATAATCCTTAATTTTGAAATGAATTTCTAAATGTTATCACAGCAATTAAATATACATCCGTATGAATAAGTATTTCTCTCTATTTGTATAGTGGTTGACAGGGGATGTTTACTTCTCCTAGGCACCTGATCCCATCTTTGGTTTGTCCAGGGGTGCGTGTTTTCCTTACTCTTAATTTTGTATTACTTATAGGAGTTATGAGATTGATCAATGTTCGTTATCTTCACCTTTTATAGCAGAATTAACAAGGACTGTAAACTATATAAGATATATGTACATAGAAGAACAAATTTTCTCTGACAATTGTAGATAATTACCTATATTGGAATTGACGGTAATTTGTCTAAAATTGATATAGTTAATTAGTCAGTGAGCTGGCCAAAGGTTAGTATTGAATTCTATGGGAAGTAAATTGGTACTCTTTTCCCATAAAGCGTTCCAAAACTGAGTATTTCACTCAACAGTACCAAAAACTCTATAAATCATCTTAAAACGTTTCACTTTTTTTATATAAAGGTAAGCTATGCGTTCCTAATATGTTATGGACATATTTAACAATTATTTTATACAGTATACTGATTTGTGATTAGGAAATATACTAATTCAGATGTAAAAAAAAAAAAAAAAAAAAAAAAAAAAAAAAGGCAACATATGGAGAATTTAAGCGGAAATTAGTATCAGTATGTACATAGAGCATTAAAATTAACATGTATTAGTAAATGATCAATAAGCATCCAATAAACAACAACCTGACAAAATAATTAGGAATTTGCCGGGATGGAATAACCATACATATAAAGATATAGATAAAGCATTTCCCCTTAAATTGAACTTTATTCTGATGTAGTGAACATAAATGATTCCGATAATGCAGCTTATACACTGGATACGTGTACAACAGAACGTGAAGTCGGTAGTTACACCAGTTAGGATGGAGATAGTCGGCTTCTTGTTTATTGATATTTCCATAACTTTTAGTAGTCTGTTTTGCAAAGCTCTTAGAGTGCAGGGAATATGTAAACAACCTGAGTGAGTATATTATGTACAATATTTATCAATTTCTTTTTGACAAATTCTATCTGAATTGATAAAATAACAATAATTCTTATATCTTTTAAAGTAACACAGAACATTGTTGTACCGATTACAGACAGGAAGGAGATGTTTGCCGACGTAAGTAAACTCCAAATCTATATCAGTACTCAACGAAATGCAGAGGATGATTCTATATATTAGATAAGTTATATTCAATAAAAATGAAATGGTATGCATATTTTGAAGAATATTTCTATAAATATATATATTTATTAACAACACAGCCTGCTTAGGATCTTTCGGCAAGAACTGTACTGGTGGTGCGTGCGCAGAAGGGTATTACGGACATGGTTGCAAAGACAGGTGCAACTGCAGCATAAGTGAAGTATGTAACCGCTCGGTTGGCTGTCAGAAGATTTCTGTCCCACATGGCACAGTAATAGATACACGTATGCATCTCATAAAATTTAGTTTTTAGGTCACCTGAGTAAACACAGGTGACCTATTGTGATTGGTTTTCGTCCGTCGTCGTCCGTCGTGCGTTAACAATGTAACATTTTTAATTTCTTCTAAATAAATACCAGTCCAATTCTTTTTAAATTTGGTATGAAGCATCATTGGGGCAAGGGGGACATGAATTGTAAATTTCAGGACTCCAGCACCCCTGGGGCCCTTGGGGTGGGGCAAAAATAGATATTTAGAAAGAACAGGTAGTCCTTTACCAAAATTGTAAATTTGATTATTCCAGGGGTAGGAGTTTTGGTATCAGGGTGGGGCCAAAATGGTCAGTTATTAAATGTGGGAACAATAGGCATTTTTAACTTCTTCTTGATAACTATCATTCCAATTCTTTTCAAATTTTGTATGAAACATACTTGGAACAAAGGGAACATAAATTGTAAATTTCAGGATTCCTGCACCACTGGGGCTTTAGGGGCAGGGCAAAAACTGCCCCCAAATGACACATTTTCAAAAATCTTCTTCTCAAGAACCACACACATGTAAGAAAAACTAAATGCATAGTGATGTAGAGCGGGAAGGCCTCTACCAAATTGTAAATTTCATGATCCCCGGGGTAGGAGTTCTGACCCTAGGGTGGGGCCAAACTTGTTATATAGTGTTTATGTGTAAAACACTTAAATCAATTTTTCTTTAGTGCTTTTGATACTAAATTGAAACTAAATGGATAGAGCAGGTAGTCTTTTACCAAAATTGTAAATTTGATTTTCCCAAGAGTAAGGGTTTTGACCCCAGGGTGGGGCCAAACTTAGTATATCGTATTTATGTGTAAGTTTGCTGATATTGTATAAAATCTAAATGCATACTTAGGAATAGCAGAAAAGGATGTATAAAAAATGGTGAATTTCACAACCAAGGGTAATGACTTTATGATGAGTCCAAATTAGTCATATCTTTTGATGTTTCAATGTTAATACACCTATTATTTAAAGCCTTTCATCAGTGTATGCACTTTTGAGGGCAGTGAAGTTTAAGAACACATTTTGTTTTATACTTTTGCAGAACATTAGAATTTAGCTTAGATATTCAGAACAGGAATTTTTTTTCTAGATTTCATAGCCCATGGAAGTAGTGAAACTTTTTCACTAGTATTGAGGTGACCGATAAGGCCTGTGGGCCTCTTGTTTGTTTATTCATTTGTTTTACGTTCCTTTGAGAATTCCGTTGGGGATCCGGGTTAGAATTGGTCCTCAGTACCCCCTTGCTTGCCGTAAGTATCGACTAAATGGGGCGTTCTCTCGAGATAAGACCGCACAAACTGAGGCCCTGTGTTATAGCAGATGTGGCACAATAAAGATCCCTCCCTGCTCAAAGGCCATAGGCGCCGAGCATGGGCTTAAATGTTGCAGTCCTTCACGGGCAATTGTGACGTCTCCATATGAGTGAAAAATTCCCGAGAGGGACGTTAAATGATATACAACTAACCAACCCACCGTTTGAGAATTTTTTCGCTCATATCGAGACACCACTAACTGTATATGAAGTACCGTAAATTCAATTAAGACATATGCATAGCGCTCTGGGCCGTAGAAATGAAGATACTTTATCGTACTTATTTTTATGTCTTACCTTGACACTACCAAGGCACAAATGGGATTCGAAGCCACGACCTCCCGGTGACAATGGACTATGCAGCCCATATTGCATGAAAAAATTCACAGTAATGCTAAGAAATTTCAAAGTTATTCGGTTCTTGCTAATTGCAGTTGCCATTTCTTTTAAAACTTTGATGACGAAATTTTCATCTCCGTTGTAGGGATCCATCATGTGGTAATAATCACACTGTCAGGATGCACACTCCTCCTGCTTATACTCCTAATGGGGCTTGTTTTTAGACGGTATCAGTATCTTTACACATATTTAAAAAAAAATGGATCTCTCGATTAGTTGCAAATTCAGTGTTACAAAACGTTTTTCTTCAGCAAAATGTCAACCAGCGACATGTATGTCGGTCCAGTTGATCAACGAGGAAATGTCATTAGTAACAACACTGATTCCCAAAGCTACGCATCAATGGAACACCAAGGATATCTTGAATGTGATTTGGCGACCATGAACAACGATTGCTACTCAGATAACCAAATCGAACGCATTGATAGCGGCGATGTGAGTTCTGGACAGTACATTCCTGTACACCCAATTCTACCACCACGCGTGGACGTCCATCAGGGAGACTGTGGAAAATAATAGAAAGAAGAATTACTCTCACAGAGAAATACTTCATATCTTGAAACAAGCAACACTTTGACTACATTACTGTCGTTGACAGGAAGTCGTCTTTCTGCATTTCTGGAGTTGAAACTGACAGCTGTTCAGAAAATGAAATTCATTAGAAATCTTTGTGCCACTTTTTATTGGACATGCTTTACAATGGATATTAAAGTCAATGCTTTAGTGGGTATATTAAAGTTACCAGAACTATTTATGACAAAGGAAGGCCAAGATCACCACTAACTTATCAAATATTTTTTCATACAATACTGTGTACGTTCATAAAATTTGATTTTCTCAAAATAGGACCAAAAATAAACAGGATATTTTGAAATTGACACCATTGGTTATCATGTTTTCGTTGTCCGAGGAAAACTTAAGTCTCCAGTTGTAAACAAATATGCCCAACCAAGTGTAGTTTGATAAAACCTAGTAGCCAATTTCGCCGTTTTTGTTTTATAATTTCAATCATATAATAGAAGATTTATTTTAAAACACTTTTAAGTTTTCGCTAGTCTTACACACTAGCTGTGAACAAGGATGGTCAATCATGTATATATTGTACGTCACAGATAATGTCCATCATGTGCTATTTCTCTGGAACATGATATATTTTTGTATAACTTTACCCATGGATATATTTGTTTTCTTATTTTCCTGATTCTCTACACTGTGTGTAGTACTTCCTTAATGTAACTAGTACAATCATTTACAATAGTTAACACTTGTAAATTCGACATTTTGAAAATGCAATATGGTACTTTTTCAGTGATGTCATAAAAAACTAAATAAATACTTATGAACTTCACTTTTACTAATTTGGAAACACTTGGAGTGGTATGCTATAAATCTTCACCAATTACACACTTTTTATGCTCCCGAGATCGCAATCTGATTTTTGTCCTATCTGTCATTGCTATTCTGTATAAAACTTTAACCTTGCTAATAACGTTTGAACAGTAAGTGCTAGAACTTTGATATTTCACACGAGTATTCTTTGTGACAAGACCTTTTAAAAACGTTGACATTGGTCATAACTTCTAAATGGTAAATATTAGAGCTTTCATTTTGCACATGAGCATTTCTTGTGTCAAGATCTTTCTACTGGTACCAAAATATTTGTCCTTGTGACCTTGGTCATCTTTGGAATTGGCCATTATCGGGGGCATTTGTGTTTGTCGACTTTTGAAACGATTTTTGTTTTGCAGAAAAAATGGTTGGATGTTTTCTGAAACACCTTGCAAATGTTGATGGTTTGCGAGGTAAAAGGAATCTTAAATTTCTTCTCCTATGAAAAGTGACGATAGCGAACAATGATCAATCTCCTATCTATTGAACGCGTTGAAATTATGTTTGCAAAAACTATTTTGTGTCAAGGTCGTATCAATAGCATACTCTTTTCAAATCAAAGAACCTAGAAATTCCATTAAAGCAGATATAAATGGTATATACTTGTGATTCAATTAACTTTTTTTCCAGCAAAATGACTATGTATGAACATTTTTCTGTCTGTTTGCCTAGCAGAATGAATAGAATAGAATATATATTCAACCCCTTTGGGTCTACAGAGGAGCATTAGGATGCACATTGACAAAGTCCAAAATCACAGAAACATATGACAAAGGAAAACAAAGACAATTGCACTGCAGGTCTCACTGTGGGTGTGACCAGTCGACAGGGGATGCTTACTCCTCCTAGGAACCAGATCCCATCTCTGGTGTGTCCAGGGGGTCCGTGTTTGCCCAACTATCTATTTTGTATTGCTTATCGGATTTATGACATTATCTTCACTTTTCGTGATGAACAGAGAGTTAGTCATCAAATCTATCAATGCATAAAATACACACAAACCACATATTTGTCGAAATGCGCATCTGGTGCATCAAAATTGGTACCGTATAAGTTTTACATGTTTATGTAGTACAAGCATGACAAATAACTGTTGCAGTTATCATCTGGTGCATCAAAATTGGTACCGTATAAGTTTTACATGTTTATGTAGTACAAGCATGACAAATAACTGTTACAGTAATCAACTTGCATGTTTTACATGTACATAGCTAAATTGTACATGTACATGTATGTTGTTTTCTTGTATTGAAATTTGCAATTAAATATTGGCATAATAAAACAGCAAACTCAGGATCTTCATTTGACATAATCCATGTAAACAGATCAGCATTGTTAAGTAGTACTGGGTTTGGAAAGGTTTTTATTAAAACATTCTCCTTTAGGATTACTATATAGTGGGTATATCGAATAGAAAATGTCATTCATTCTCTGCTGAACTTGAGATACAGTGTTGAAAGTCTCTTTCACATCTTGGGAGAATTTCATATTTATCATAGTTATAAATATTCCTTTCATATCTGCCTGTTTTTATCCGTAGACAATGATTACTAACTCTGAATTTAGTGAGGATTAGCCGATTATCTCGAGTTGTTTTTTTTTATGTACAATTTAATTTTTTAAAGTTTTTGCAGAGGGACAAATTGTTATTTAGTTTTTCACTTATACGGTACCAATGTATGTGATGGAGCATTATCATGAAATAGACGAACATGCCTAAATCCTGACACAGGGCGTCGTTTATGATAATATTTCTTGAACTTTTTTAGTATAACATTTCGGTAATATACCATCACATGAGAAGAATATGCAATTAAGAATCTTCTTTGTGCTTAAGGTTCTTTTGGCAACTACAGGCCTTCTTCAGTGTTTGGTTAGCCATATTTTGTTTCCAATTTTTCTTACTGGTTCGAAATAGTGAACCCATGTTTTGTCACCAGTAACAATGTTTGCAAATTGTCTTTGATTGAATTTGGGAAACATTTTGAGCAATTGATTAGCAGTTTGTACTCGTACCCGTTTTGGTCATATGTCAATATATGGGGTATTCATCTGGCAGAAATCTTCGTCATACTTTCAAAATGAAATGCTATGCCACCAGCTTTGGTAATATCAGGAATCGTGAATCTGCCATCACTTTCAATTATTTCCCTGACTTTTGTCTTGCCTGTTACAGTCACAAGTCGACCAGATTTTGCTGCATCTTTGACGGACTCTGTGCCAATCGGAATTTTTTTCTCCACCTACTAACTGTCTCGTAAGATACCTTATCAGACTCATACCCCCCCCCCCCATTCAGTAAAAGTCTGCATTACCGAATGACCGAGTTTTGTGCGAACTTTTATATAAGCTCTAATTTCTTCAATATTCTCAACCCGTTTCCCAACCATTTTTACAACAGTGGTCAACGACTGGCTCTATTGAAATGACTATAAGTTTAAAACTATGTGGAGCTGAAGGCTCGTCTTTATACCGATGGAAAGGTATTGAATAGAGCTATTTACGAGTATCATCATCCACGATGCGTGCAAAGCGTTATCGCGCTGTGGTACAATACACATTACATATCTAACAACCTTCGTATGTGTTCCTAACGTGTTATTGACTTATTCAACAGTGATTTTGTGTGAATACAGTGTACCGATTTGTGATTAGGAAATATACTAGTTTAGATGTAACAAGCATTCTAAGAGTATTGCATGGCAATACATAGTGCCCTACTGGAGGCAAAAATTATTGGACCGCAACAATATTCGAAGTTCATTATGAGACCAAGGTTATGGTAAAAGGGAACATTGGGAAACCAGGATAGGAATGGTTGGAAAACAACTACTATTCAGGTAAAAAGACTAGACCAGGAAAACTTCAAAATCGATCTGTAATTTGGTAAGGTAAAGCAATCATCATGATGTACTGAATATCAAATGAATAGCTGTAAGCACAACAAAAGAACAAGAGGCCCACAGGCCTTATCGGTCACCTGAGTACTAGTAAAAAGTATCACTACTCACAGGGGCGATGAAATCTAGAAAAAATCCTCTTCTGAATATCTAAGCTAAATTCTAATGTTCATCAACAGTATAAAACAAGATGTGTTCTTAAAACTTCAATGTCCTCAAAAAAGCTTAATATAATAGGAGTATTAACATTAAAAGATATGACTAATTTGTACCCATCCTAGAGTCAAAACTCTGAGTTGTAAAATTAACATTGCACATCCGTTTCTGCTATTCCTAAGTATGCATTTAGAATATATATACAGTATCAGTAAACTTACAGATAAATACTGTATACTAAGTTTGGCCCCACTCTGGGGGTCAGAAACCATACCCCTGGGATCATCA
The DNA here is from genome assembly GCF_947568905.1 of Ostrea edulis. Lineage (NCBI taxonomy): Eukaryota > Metazoa > Mollusca > Bivalvia > Ostreida > Ostreidae > Ostrea > Ostrea edulis. The sequence continues at coordinate 80,745,802 of NC_079164.1, read as the reverse complement.
AATTTACAATTTTGATAAAGTACTACCTGCTCTTTTTAAATATCCATTTAGTTTCAATTTAGTATCAATAACACCAATGATGTAATTTAAGTGTTTTACACATAAACACTATATAGTAAGTTTGACCCCGCCTTGGGATCAGAACCCTTATCCCGGGGATCATATGCAGTTGTAGGGAAGATTTTTGAAAATTGGTCAATTTTTGCCCCGCCCCTAAGGCCCTATAAGTGCAGGAATCCTGAAATTTACTATTTATGTCCCCCATGTCCCAAAGACCCTTCATACCAAATTTGAAAAGAATTGGAATGATAGTTATCAAGAAGATTGATTGATTGATGTTTTCCGCCACACTTAACAATTTTTCAGTTATCTGGTGACGCCCAGTTTTTTATTGGTGGAAGAGAGAACCCAGGTACCTGAGAAGATACCACCGACCTTCCGAAAGTAAACTGGGAAACTTTCTTACTTACCGGCGCGAGCGGGAATCGAACTCGCGCCGACAGAGGTGATCAAGAAGAAGTTAAAAATGTCTATTGTTCACAATTTAATAACTGACCATTTTGGCCCCACCCTGATACCAAAACCCCTACCTCTGGAATCATCAAATTTACAATTTTGGTAAAGGACTACCTGTTCTTTCTAAATATCTATTTAGTTTCAATTTAGTATCAATAGCACTAAATAAGATGTAATTTAAGTGTTTTACACATAAACACTATATACCAAGTTTGGCCCTGTCCTGGGGTCAGAACCCCTACGTGGGGCATTATGAAATTTACAACTTTTGTAGAGGCCTTCCTGTTCCACATCACTATGCATTTACTTACAAGTGTGCGGTTCTTGAGAAGATGTTTGAAAATTTGTCAATTTTGGGCAGTTTTTACCCCGCCCCAGGGATGCTGGAGTCCTGAAATGTACAATTTATGTCTTCTTTGTCCCAAATATGTTTCATACCAAATTTGAAAAGAATTGAATTGGTAGTTATCAAGAAGAAGTTAACAATGTTCAATTGTTAACGCACGTCGCAAGACGCACGACGACGGACGACAACCAATTGCAATCTCAGGTGACCTAAAAACTTAAGAAAACTGACATTATTCATGGTATTTTTCTAAGTCCAAGGGCCATAACTTTGTGAGAAATCAACAGACCAAGATAAAATTCGAACTTGATCAGTAAGTTGTTATGGCAAAGCGATGTACCAAATATCAAATGAATATCTGTAAGCACATAAAAAAATACGGAAAACTGAATAAGGGCCATGGCTTAGTGAAAAACAAACGGATCGAGACGAAACTCGAATTTGATCTGTAACTTGTTATGGGAAAGCAATGTACCAAATATCTGCAAGCAGATAAAAAAAAGTCCGGAAAACTGATTTGCAGGACCGACGGACGGAATGGAAACCTAAAGTCTCCTTCGACTTCGTCGGTAGGGGACTAAAAAGACAACAATTTGGAGAATTTGAGCGGAAACTAGTATCAGAATGTAAAAAGAGCGTGCAAATTAACATATACTAGTAAATGATCAACAGGCACTCAATAAGCAATAACCTGACAAAAATAGTTAGGACTTTGCCGGAATGAAATAGTCAACACATAATTATGGAGATATACACATTGCACGTTCACTTAAATTGAACTTTATTCTGATGTAGTGAATATAAAAGATACCAATCCCAGTAATGCAGCTTATACAGTGTATACGTGTACAACAGAACGTGAAGTCGGTAGTTACACCAGTTAGGATGGAGATTCTTGGCTTCTTGTTCATTGATATTTCCATAACTTTTAGTAGTCTGTTTTGCAAAGCTCTTAGAGTGCAGGGGATATGTAAACCAACTGAGTGAGTATACTATGTATGTACAATATTTATCTCCTTGATTTTCATTATATAAAAGATAAAATACGTAACAAACACAATCACTATTATGATGCAAAAGTGTAGTTTAATGTCAAGATTTTAAATTACCAACAAAGATTAATATCCTCAATTGTATTTGCCTACATTCGAATATGTATATGTCAGTTAGAAGGAACATTAATTCAAGGTTTAATCATGCATATATAAAGTTCATGTTGAGTTTCTCACTGCACGGTGACTGTGAAATAGAAAGTAACGTTATTACAAGCTGTGTTGTGCAGGGTGTCCGGGGAGCGCAGAGGTAACGCTCTAGCTTCTCACCGCTGCGACCCGAGATCGATCTCCGTGACCGGCAGTGGTTGTATGTGAGAGGGTATTGTCGCCCGCTCGGACATATGCTTTTCCTCCGTGTACTCCGGTTTCCTCCCACATAAATGACCCCCAAGCGCAAACATCAGTGCATGAAAAGACCCCATTGGAGGTTTCGAGCTTTCATGGGTTATCCTGGGTATTTATGTCTGTATGTATGTATATACCGAATAAACATTTATTCTATACTGAAGATAACAACATATCTGTTTAGTGATCGTGTATATTCGGTGTCAGAGCAATATATTCTCAACGGCTAGAAAACATATATCTCATATTTCATGTACAGGGAATCTGTATAAGAATGTGTGACGTCAGAGTTCATCTTCACTCAGAATTTAACAATAATTTCTGAAATGCTTTTCCTAAGAATATTGTTATTCCTAAACCTTTCACCCCTCCTTAAAATATTGAAGTCTGTGCTTGAAGATGGTGGGAAAAATCGCAACATCCTATCTTAATTTGCTAAATAAGTAACCTAGCTTATCTTGGAATTTCGCCCATCATATTTTAGAATATATTTTGCCCCTCATCATATGGTCGCTCATGTCACTCACGCTGTTCTGATACACGTGAACAGTATTTCTGTAAATCCACTAGTTTAATCTCTCCCAGGGATATATTTACACTAGACATCTGTACATACGACTATACAAGAGACTATAAGTCGTACTTCCTTCATGTAATTATGCACAGCCATTCATAGTGATCAATACTCTTGTAAATTCGACATTTTGAAAGTGTAAAATCTTGTAGCTTTTCCTTAATGTCATTATATATCACATGCATACTTATGAACTTGGACTTAGGTTAATTATTTGAAAACATCTGCAGTGGTATTCTATAAAGTTATACCAATTTAACACATGTTCAACTTTTAAAAGGATTTTTGTTTGCAGAAAAAAAATGCTTGCATGTTTTCTGAAAAACCATACAAATAATTTGTAATGTAAAACAAAGAAAGACCATATACGGATGAACCGAAGGTTTAGGTAAGCTTTTCTGATCGAAATTTGCCCCTTGTGCGTCGTCGTTGTTTTTGTTGTTGTCGTCGTAAACTTTTCACATTTTCATCTTCTTCTCCAGAACCACTAGGCCAAATTCAACCAAACTTGATACAAATAATCCTAGGGTATATGGAATTCAAGTTTATTCAAATGAAGGACCATGTCCTTCTCCAAAAGGGAGATAATAGCGAAATAGTGAAAATACATTAACGACTTTTCAAAATCTTCTCCAAAACCACTGGGCCAATTTCAACCAAACTTGACACAAAGCATTCTTGGTGAAATGTTCAACTGAAGGGCCACGTTTCTTTCCAAGGGGAGATAATAGAAACTAGTGGAAATACATTTACATTTTAAAAATCTTCTTCTCCAGAACCACTAGGCCAATGTCAGCCACACTTGGCACAAAGCATCTATAGGTAAAGAGGATTCACGTTTGTTCAAATGAGGGGTCATGCTCCTTCATAAGGGAGGTAATCACAAAAATAGGATGGGGTCATTTAGAAATCTTCTCAAAAACCACTGGACAAGAAGAGCTGAAATTTACATGAAACTTTCTGACATAGTGGAGATTCAAGGTTGTTAAAATCATGACCCCTTCGATTAGGTTGGGGTCACAACAGAGGATCAAAGTTTTACATACGAACATATAGGTGAAATATTTGGAAATCTTCTCAAGAAACACTGGGACAGGAAAGTACGAATTTACAAGAAAGCTTCCCGAGATAGTGCAGATTCAAGTTTGTTAAAATCATGGTCCCCGGGGGTAGGATGGGGCCATAATAGGTAATCAAAGTTTTACATACAAATATATAGGAAAAATCTTTAAATATGGGCCAAGGTGATTCAAGTAAGCGATGTGACCCATGGGCCTCTTGTTTTTATATTCATTGGACTAGTTAAAATGCGACATTTTGTTTGTAAAAACTATAGAATGTATATATATGTATTCTTCTGTCACAAAAAAGTAGTTGTCGCGGTTCTTGGTTTTTTCTTGTCAATGTCATACCAATGTCACACTTTCTTCAAATCAAACAACCCATATATTTCATTAGAGCAGATATAAATTGTATATACTTGTGATACATTTCAAATTTTGTTTCTATTTGCAAACTAATGATTCTGTTCATGTCTGAACGTATTTCTATTGGATTGCAGAATCAATAAGCACTCATAAACTAAAAAAGTATGGTAGACCAAATTTCCTCTGACAAATTTGGATACTTACACATTGATCGTTATTTCCGACAAACTTCAACTCTTGAAAGTTTTTGTTTAATAACACTTGGGCAAGTGTAATGAGGTACATAATGACATGAAAAGGTGAAGATGATGAACAGTAATCTATCTTATAACCCCTTTAATGATAACAAAGTTAAAAGTCGGTAATGAATGCATAAGAGTTGGGAAAACACGGTCCTCAGGACCTATCGGAGATCCGATCAGGTGCCTAGGAAGAGTAAGCATCCCCTGTCAACCGGTCACAACTTCCGTGAGGCCTATATCATGATCCGGTAAACAAAGTAATCCGTAGTCAAAATCAGCGTGTAAAGAATGGCCTAACAATCGGTATGAAACACGTCAGAGAGTAATTGATCTAATGATAGCTTGTATTGACAAACTAGATTGTTATAACATCCATGGAACTTTAAATGAAACTGCTGAAACTCCTATAGCATCAACTTGTTTGTCAGTAGCCTTTTTCGCTTTAAAAGAGTTTCTTGAGAAAAGATTAGGAGTGGGACATTAAAAGGTATAGCAAGTTCAAGATATCATACATATTTATTATACCCTGTTACTAGTATCAGTGACGACTTAGAGCATCGCGCTCAAAATCACACGGCCTCTCATCTCTGTCGGCGCGAGTTCGAATCCTGTTAGCGCCGGTAAGTGAGAAAGTTTCCCAGTTTACTTTCGGAAGGTTGGTGGTCTCTTCCCAGTTACTTGTATCTGGGTTTTCTCTTCCACCAATAAAAACCGGGCGCCACCAGATAACTGAAAAATTGTTAAGTGTGGCGGAAAACATCGATGAAATCAAATCAAACTGAACATATTATTTTGCTTTGTTGTACTGGAGACTTTCAATCCCGTGTGAGTCCGGGTTAGAATAGGTCCCCATTACTTCTGTATGTCGTAAGAGGAGACAACATCGGGATGTCCATCGAATGAGACCGTAAAAACCGAGGTGCGTCACTATAAAGATCCCTCCCAGCTCAAAGGCCGTAACCGCAGACCATGGATATAAAATTTGAAGCCCTTCACCGGCAATGGTGATATCTCCGTATGTGTGAAAAATTCTCGCGCGGGACGTTAAACAATATTCAATATCAAACAAGAGGTACTGTGAGCAATGCTCACTAAGAATACCCCCCGCTTACCCCAATCTCCCAAAGGGTGTTGGTAATAGGTATAAACTACCTCTTTTCTGAGTGTAAAAAACAAATGGCATGACAAACCGAACCATATTGCTACTTCGATGTCCAGTGCGCTTGACCTTTGACCTTTTGACCCCAAAATCGATAGGGAACATCTTCATCCCATGGGTAGTCCATATGTAAGATATGGTGACTGTAGGTGGAAAGGATAACGCTTTAGAGCCCGGAAACCATATCGCTACTTCCATATCCAGTGCGCGTGACCTTTGACCTTTTGACCCCAAAATCGATAGGGAACATCTTCATCCCATGGGTAGTCCATATGTATGATATGATGACTGTAGGTGGAAAGGATAAAGCTTTAGAGCCCGGAATCCATATTGCTACTTCGATGTCCAGTGCGCGTGACCTTTGACCTTTTGACCCCAAAATCAATAGGGAACATCTTCATCCCATGGGTAGTCCATATGTATGATATGGTGACCGTAGGTGGAAAGGATAACGCTTTAGAGCCCGGAAACCATATTGCTACTTCGATGTCCAGTGCGCTTGACCTTTGACCTTTTGACCCCAAAATCAATAGGGAACGTCTTCATCCCATGGGTAGTCCATATGTATGATATGGTGACTGTAGGTGGAAAGGATAACGCTTTAGAGCCCGGAAACCATATTGCTACTTCGATATCCAGTGCGCTTGACCTTTGACCTTTTGACCCCAAAATCGATAGGGAACATCTTCATCCCATGGGTAGTCCATCATCCCATGGGTAGTCCATATGTATGATATGGTGACTGTAGGTGGAAAGGATAACGCTTTAGAGCCCGGAAACCATATTGCTACTTCGATATCCAGTGCGCTTGACCTTTGACCTTTTGACCCCAAAATTGATAGGGAACATCTTCATCCCATGGGTAGTCCATATGTAAGATATGGTGACTGTAGGTGGAAAGGATAACGCTTTAGAGCCCGGAAACCATATTGCTACTTCGATGTTCAGTGCGCTTGACCTTTGACCTTTTGACCCCAAAATTGATAGGGAACATCTTCATTCCATGGGTAGTCCATATGTATGATATGGTGACTGTAGGTGGAAAGGATAACGCTTTAGAGCCCGGAAACCATATTGCTACTTCGATGTCCAGTGCGCTTGACCTTTGACCTTTTGACCCCAAAATCGATAGGGAACATCTTCATCCCATGGGTAGTCCATATATATGATATGGTGACGGTAGGTGGAAAGGATAATGCTTTAGAGTCCGGAAACCATTGCGTCTACAGACGGACGGACGGACGGACGGACAGACAGACGGACAACCTGATTCCAGTATACCCCCCCCCCCCCCCCCCCGCAACAAGTTGTGGTATAACGTGATATTTTACTACGCCGTTAATTCATATTCACTAAAAATATAGTCCCTATAATTCAAGTTCCACAGACCCATTTAAGGTAAGAGAAATTAATGTCACCCAATGACCTACATGTTCTGAGAAAATCCACACATTTACTCTGTATGGAGCATATACTCTTTATTTCTCTGAATGATGACAAAAATCCAAGATTATGAAGTTGATATGCATTCAAAGTTCTTTTGATACATTGTTTAAACTTTAATTCTGGGTACATATCCTCAATACTTATAAGGATTTGGGGGTCATCTGCATGGTTTCCTAGGGATAAGTTTGATACTTGCTGTACAGTACCAAGGGGGATTTGGGACACTCACTGGTTTTTTTTTATGTTTAAAAGGGATATAATACGATATAATAAGATTTCGAGTCCAAATTTCCTAATTTTTCATCAAATATGGCATTCATTCTTGAAAAGGGAAACTAAGAGTCCTGTACCGAACAGATATATTGTGGGTGCGCTATCGAGTCAGGTTATAAGAGAAACAATCCACATCTACAGGCAAATGATATGTCCTTGAAAAGTGGATTGTGACATTCGTCACTAGATATATTACAATTTTTTAATCAATTGAAAAAGACTAGCTATTCAACTCTTTTATAAGTTTTTCTATATATAAATATAAAATGAAATGTAGACTACAGAAGGAGAAAATGTTGGAGCAAGATTTCCTGCATCTTATTCTTCTTGCTCAGAATATGGTAGTTGCCAATATTGGCAAGAATAGACACGCTTTTTATAAGAATGCAGGAAACTGTTAAACTGTTTGAAATATTGATATGCATTATGAAATGAAACTTCATAATTTCTATGATTATTGTGATGTATTTATGCATTAAGGAATGGATTTTTGTGGGTTTTTCCTGATGCATGGTGGATTTTATTTTGATGTATGTATGTATGAAATACACCATGATTAATATGATGTATGTACATTACAATTTTCTGATACATGATATGCATTTTGAAATGCATTACGATTATTATCATATATGCATTATATGAAATGAAGTTTTCTGATATATGTATGCATTATATGAAATGAATTTTTCTGATCTTTCTGATGTATCATATGCATTATCATTGTTATGATGTATGTTTGCATTATGAAATAAGCATTTTAAATAAAAGACAAAAAAAACCTCTGATTGCGTCAGGGATTAATTAAACTTGAACAGGTGGGAAACAAATTGTCCCGGACCTCGGAAAACAAACCTCTTAAATTATTTAAGCAACACTTCTAAAATCACAAATACTAAGAGTAATTTCCCGCAATTTTCACGTATAAAAACTACTTAATAGTCATATATCCGAGTTTTTAAGCACTCTTAGGTTATATTAACTGATAAAAAAGTTTAAAAAAATATATTTATAATCCTGTCTTAATGGCGCTTTTATATTTCGACGAAAGCTTTTAGAAATTGATGCTAGGAGACATGATACAAACTGCACATACCGGTATTGATGTTGAGCAAGGAGGCATCTAACAAAATTGTGAAATTCGTGTTATGTTCTACATGTAATTCGACCATGCAGTCTCAACCGAACGTAAATTATCTTTATCCTCATTCAAAAAATCATAACAAAACACCACTATTATGGGTAGCAGCTCCAGGGCCTGTGCATTTTATTGATGACATTGCACAACATCCAACAAAGCTTAACATTTACTCACAGTATACAATGTAACCAACACAAAACTGAGGGAGCGTGCGGAGGCGGGGTGTATTGTGAGTGAAATGCACGCAGTCTTAAGCTCGAATGACAAAATACAAAGAATTCTACATTTATAGCCTTGGCAAACTTGATCGTTAATCTAGATGTCGAGTTGAAGACAATAGCAAGAGCGTTTTTCTTCTAATTCCGGTTTTGAATAACTTTTACCAAGTAAGGAAATAAAAATAGATCATCTAATAAAAGAGCATGATTCGTGCCCATGGGAATTCCAGCAGACTCTTGGAAGACCTGATCACTAAAGACTACGTAGAGTTAGTACTTGTGCGTAGAATCAAGTGGTGTTTACAAAGTAATTTATTGAATGACTTATCACTAGATGTTTCAATTTTTGTTTAGGAAACAGCTGTCATTGTGTCAAAAAGTCTAGTCTTTAATTATCGTGAGGAATGGTCGTTTAAAGTGTTGAAAAGTCATAAGTTTTGATGTTATTGATTCAAAAAAAGTTTTAGTATGTTTTAGAATCCACATTTGATTTACACCACTTCCGGCACGAAAGGTGAAGATAACAAACAATGACCAAACTCATAACTCCTATAAACAATACGAAATAAATAGTTGGGCAAACACGGACCCTTGGACACATCAGAGGTGAGACCAGGTGCCTAGGATGAGTAAGCATCCCCTGTCGACCGGTCACACCCGCCGTGAGCCATATATCTTGATCAGGTAAATGGTGTTATCCGTGGTCAAATCAGTGTGCCAAGAACAGCCTAACAATCAGTATGAAACACGCCAGGCAGCATTTAACCCATACAAGTACATCCAGGCCAACCTTGAAATGAATGTCGATAATCAAGTTTATTGAGTAATTCTTTTCGAACTTTCTTTTCACAACATTGAACACAAAGATTAGAAAATGTTTGACGTCAGTTGAAAATCGCTTTATCTTTGCTTTTTTGTGTATTTTTAGTACATGTACACACATAGCTAAAGCGTACTAAAACTGAATGCTGGATAAATTTCGGAATCTTTCTTGATGATTTTGAAATTCGAAAATTTTCAATTCGTAATACTGTATACAGGAAAATATTCGCCCCCGTTTTATTTTCATCCCTTTCATCCTCGTTGTCATTGGGCGAACTTAAGACTGGGAGAAACTATTTTCTCTCATATCTCTCTTTTAACACAACTATGTCTAGGCGAAATTTAAAATGGGGCAAAAATGTCTGCAATTGTTAAAAGGCGAAAATAAAACGGGGCGAAAATAACCCTGTAGATCTATACAGTATTCTATATAACAAAAGACGGAAAGATTGAAACTTTTATAAACTGCTTTGTAATGGCTTAAAATATCTAGTATGATTAAAGATTTATTCCTGATGTGTTTAGGATTTTCAAAGTTGATAAATTATCTGTTTTAAGACAATTCTAAAAATGCACACATAGACTATTTAGCAGTTCTAAAATGATGTTATGATATGTTTCAATCTAACAGTAGTCTAGTTAGATTGAATGATCGATATGGACGTAGATTAGAAGGCACAAATCGACTTGAACATATCAACTTACAAATGTAATATCAATAAATGAGATAATATCGGTGGTGGTCTTTTACAGCACTATTAAGTACACACCTTCGAAAATGAAAATTTTATTCTCAATGCGATACGTTAAAAATGGAAAATTTCTAAATTATGTATTATTTTTTATGGTGTGACCGTTAATACGAGCGAAGACCCATTACATTTTGCAACACGACTTTAGGCATTCGTTTATCGTGAGAAATCAACGCAGTCAACGTAAACAATCCATCATGGCGTCATCTTAACTTCGATGGGTTTTTTTTCTTTCACCAACAACAAACGTACGAAGGAATGAGTCTAGAATTTCATAACGTTTGTGGTACTTTGCAAATAATTTATTATTTAATCTACGGGGTAGTTCATGGTGTAACGGCGATATTTTCCCTGAAGCAATGCTGATAATTCTCATCACCTTTTAGCTGATGACGAGCTCAATAATCACGTGACTCAAATGAGTAATGACTGGAGCGAGGTCGTTGCTCGCGTTCGCAAGCTATTTTAAAATTTGTATCAAGAGGAGGAAACAGATCTATCCAACCTTTTAGTTTTATTTATGTCTTTTGTAGGAAATTGATGAGATATTTCCTCACTTATGAAGGACAATACATTTACACTTATAGACAGAAAATACATCACATTAATTAATTAATGAAGCAGACAGGTACCTCTATACTAACATATGCAATCCATCTCCATATTTGTTCTGCTTTTCGAATGGATGTGTTGTTAAAGCCGGGACTTTGTAAAAAACCCAGGTAAATTTATAGTAATTTAATTCTTTTAGTGTGTTTCAATACGCAGATATCGAGATATCTGCTCTTTTGTGATGGAGGTACGTTCAGTATTCTGTTGAACGTTTGGGTGAGTACAAGATGTATATATAGTATTGACTGGCTATATAAAAAAAGGATCGTGGCCGAGTGGTTAGAGCATCGCGCTCAAAATGACACGGCCTCTCACCTCTGGTCGGCGCGGGCTCGAATCCCGCTCGCGCCGATAAGTGAGAAAGTTTTCCAGTTTTCTTTCGGAAGGTCGGTGGTTTCTTCCCAGGTACATTGTATCTGGGTTCTCTTTTCCACCAATAAAAACTGGGCGCCACCAGATAACTGAAAAATTGTTGAGTGTGGCAGAAAACAAAAAGGATAAAAGGGTAAACTTTGTTTATATCAGCCGTTTGGTATATATTAATTGACCATATTAAGAATAATTTGTTGTGAAATTATTATATTTTATATTTATTTCCTCTTCTACATGAATGATATTTTAATCAAAGAAAGATTTTTGTTTAAGCTATTCTCTGATCGAATACTCATTAACTTACTACCTTTATGTGTCCCTGCAGTTTGGGTGGTTGCATGACGTCCGGTAATCATCCTTTAGGCAATATATGAATGCAGCGATAAGCATTTGTATCTAACGCATGAATCCGAAAACATATTTTGTGTCTCACCCGCATAAGAGTTCAACAAAGGGAAATACATATTGGGCAAATAAATAACTATTGGTATTTTACATAAAGATATAGGGCCTCACGGCGGGTGTGACCGGTTAACAGGGAATGCTTACTCCTCCTAGTACACCTGATCCCACCTCTGGTGTATCCAGGGGTCCGTGTTTGCCCAACTCTCTATTTTGTATTCCTTATAGGAGTTATGAGATTGATCACTGTTCGTTATCTTCACCTTTATAAAAGTTATGAGATTGATCACTGTTCGTTATCTTCACCTTTATAAGAGTTATGAGATTGATCACTGTTCGTTATCTTCACCTTTCACATATAGAAGCAGCCTTAACTGATGATTTACTCTATATTTCTTTAAATTCATTTTACAACTGAAAACATGATAACATTTGAAAATATTGATCAACAGCCTCTCTAAATATTTTCTTTGTGATGCCATATCTAAAAAGACTAAAGTAAAACAGTTCAGTCGACCGCTTAATAACGCCAAATTTGAAACGCGTGTTTAGTGGTTTTAATTGGAGAAATGTTCACCCATATAGAAACGTCACTAGCTTTAGGTAAAGTCCCACAAACTTTGAGGGCTTTAGCATTGAGGATTCTTCATCATGTCAGTGCGTATCACGACACAGAACCTCCGTTTAAAGATATTCTGAGGTATCTTGATTTTCAATTTTGATTAAGAAATTGATGGATTGATTGAATATTGTTTAACGCCTCTCTCGAGAATATTTCACTCATATGAAGACGTCACCACTACCGGTGAAGGGTTCAAAATTGAGGCCTATGCTCGGCGCTTATGGCCATCGAGCAGGGAGGGACCTCTATCGTGTCACACCCGCTGCTACACGGGACCTCGGTTTTTGTGGTCTCATCCATTTAGTCACCTCTTACGACAAGCAAGAGATACTGAGGACCTATTCTAACCCGGATCCCGACGGGACGAAATTGATGGAGAATTACTTGTACCACAACTTTTGATTGAACTTTTCTGAGGCATCCTGGATTGTTTGAGGAAAGGATCCATGTGACTCATGGGTACATAATATGCAATACAGGCAAATAGGAGAGGATTCATAAATACTACAACATGTAAACATATAATTTTTAGAAAAAAAAGTTGTGACAGAAATAAAATTTAAGTAACCAGAAATGAAACATCTTAAAGTTATTTAAAAGATTTGAAAAAGAAAAGGTTTTAATTATATCGACAGAAATAAGATTTGATATATTTTTCACGTAGATCAAAAAATGTCGGTCACATCAAAACAAAATGAAACTCGACTTTTATTTCTTGCAAATTACAAAATGAGCATTTTCGGTCAATTATGAGTATGTCTCTGTGCTTCAATTTTCAATATGACAGTTCAGAAATTCGATATTTACGTAACAATGACTTCTCTTTGTACAACAATTGCTTCACAAGTTATATTTGTAGATCAAAGTTATCAACTATTTCTTTATATAAAATACATTTCGATAAACTTTCAACAGCACTAAAACAGATTTGGATAAATGCATTGGTAAGAAGCTGTTCCACAGGAAAGAACATTGGTTAACATAAACAACTAGTTTGTACTTAAAAACTTCCAAAACCCTAACAATAAAATTCATTTCTAATTGCACTCAACCAGTTTGTACAAGTTTTCTTTTGTGTTTCATATTCACATAACAATTGTTCATACCATGTTTCTGATATATAATTATTTGTATTAAGCAAGTTCCACCAATATTTCAAAATTCGACGTTTTGTTTCGACATACATGTACATTGGGCATCTGCCGAATAAAATTATTTGTAGATTTTCAAAGCAACATAATTTTCTTCAACAAATGTATGTGTACTTGCCCAACATGTGGAACTTTTTGAGATCCCCATGTTTTACATGTTATGGTTCCAGCTGACAAAGCTAGTAACAACATTGTCTTTGTTTGTAAGGCTCATTATTACAACTGTATTTTAAACGAACTTGGCATTAATTCCACTTTTGGCAATCATACTTATACTCCAACTGCCCTTTCAAAAGATGAAATTCTTCAAAACCATGCTTCAGTTTTAGACACATTTAATATCCCAGTCAATGGGTCGAATGAATATGAGTTACCGTACCTATACTGGATTCCTAAACTACATAAAAAACCCTTATAAACAAAGATGCATTGCTGGATCCAGTAAGTGCTTTACCAAGCCCCTATCTTTGCTCCTCACGAAAATATTAACAGCTGCGAAGGAGAAACTTCAAACTTACCGTGCGACTACATATGCCAGAAAAGGTGTTAATCAAATGTGGATTCTAAAACATTCTAAATAACTTTTAGTAAACTTGAAATCGCAGAATTTTTCCAAAATCAATAACATTAAAACCTATGACTTTTGAACACTATACACGACCATTCCTCACGATAAATTAAAGACTAGACTTTTTGACATCATAGACAGTTGCTTCTTCAACAAAAACGGAAATATTCATATCTAGTGATCAGTCACTCAAAAACCTACTTTGTTAAACACCACTCTGATTCCAGGCACAAGTACTCTGAAGTTGAAATAAAAAATATGCTAGAGTTCCTCATTGACAATATCTTCGTGGTCTTTGGTGATCAGGTCTTCCAACAGTCTGTCGGAATTCCCATGGGCACGAATTGTGCTCCTTTGTTAGCTGACCTGTTTCTATATTCATATGAAGCAGAATTTATTCAAAAACTTCTACGTGAGAAGAAAAAAATCTCTCGCTAAGGCCTTCAATTCGACATTTAGATATATCGATGACGTTTTGTCTATTAACAATAATAGCTTTCATTCATATGTCGATTTGATATATCCCTGTGAGCTCGAAATAAAGGACACCACAGAGTCGTCCACTTCTGCTTCATACTTAGATATTTTACTGAAAGTAGACATTAACAGCAAACTGACAACTCAACTGTATGACAAACGGGATGATTTCAGCTTCTCCATCGTCACGTTCCCATATTTGTGTAGCAATATTCCATTATCACCTGCATATGGTGTTTATATATCTCAACTGATTCGATATGCAAGAGCTTGTTCTGCGTATAGTCAGTTATTAAATCGAGGTAAGCTACTGACAAACAAGTTGATGGTACAGGGGTTTCAACAGTCTCGATTGAAGTCAGGTTTTTTGCAAATTCTATTGTCGTTATAACGATCTAGTTCGTCAGTACAACCTCGCATTGGGTCAAATGCTGTCTGACGTGTTTCATATCGATTGTTAAGCCGTTCTTGGAACACTGATTTTGACTGAGGATAACTCCGATTACCTGATCAGGATATAGGACTCATGGCGGGTGTGACCGGTCAACAGGGGATGCTTAATCCTCCTAGGCACCTGATCCCACCTCTGGTGTGTCCAGGGGTCCGTGTTTGCCCAACTATTTGTATCTATTTTGTATTGCTTATAGGAGTTATGAGATTGATCACTGTTCGTTATCTTCACCTTGCATCCATAATGATGAACAGGACGACATATAAAAATAGAAATAAATTTTGAAGTGGAGGACTTTCACAAACACTTGTGAGCATTTCTTTCTCTAAATCATTTATGAATAATGAAAATGGCATTGGCGAGAGAGCTCACCCTGTACTAGACCTGTTCGTAAAGAAAAATATTCAGACAATTGACCATTAACATTCACACAGCTTTTCAAGTCACTACACAGACATGATGATATTAAATAATTTTTCCTTCTAATTTGCTATTTTAACGTCTTAGGTTTGACGCGACCATGGCACGGGCGAGGCTGGAACTCACGACCTCCCGGTTACGTAGCAAACGCTCTACCACTGAGCTACTGTGACCGGTGTAAACATTAGATTTGTCAAAGGGATACGAATGTCCCAGCTGGCAACAAATTTAATGCAGGACTTTATATTGCTGTTTTAGACAAGTGAATAATGTAAAACTTATACGGTACCAATTTTGATGCACAAGATGCGCATTTCGACAAATAATGGCTCTTCCGTGATGCTCAACCGAAATGTTTGAAATCCGAAATAACAATGAAGTTTTAGAGCTAGTATAGCCAAAAACAGTGTGCAAATAACAATAATAAAATTGATGGATTAGGCCTCTGCTGGTGGACTGTTAGTCCCCGAGGGACTCTACAGCCCAGTATCTAAGTACTTCGTTACTAGCTAGAAAATACGGATGCAGATTTAATTGCTGTGATAAAAGCTAGAAATTCATTTCGAAATTAAGGATTATCTCCCTCATGCATATCTCCGATCCTTAGACGAATTTAACTCCAATTTTTGGCACTCTTTTTTCCAGTTCTTACAAGTTTAATGTTATTTCGGATTTCCAGTATTGCTTGAGCATCACTGAAGATACATTCTTTATCGAAATGCGCATCTGGTGTATCAAAATTGGTACCGTATAAGTTTTATATATAGCGCCTTAGACCTCTGGTGTGTCCAGAGGTCCGTGTTTGTCCAACTATCTATTTTGTATTGCTTATGGGATTTATGAGATTGATCACTGTTCGTTATCTTCACCTTTCATAATACAAATTACTGTAAGGTACTTTACTAGTGTAAGAAAAGGAAGACAACGAGAAAACACAATTAAATGAAATTAATTGACAGTATCACAGAAGATCTTATATTTGTAAAATTATCAAAATAAAACAGTATAATTAAGATCGATAGTTTGAAGTGTTTTTTTTTTTTAGGTGTTTGATAATTAAAAACAATCACAGTTTAAACATGTTAGAATCTAAAAAGCTAATTGATAATAATGAGTTTGAAGACGTTTTCAAAAAATTTCAAAACTAACAATTCAACTTTATGACAAACGGGATAATTTCAGCTTCTCCATCGTCACGTTCCCATATTTATGTAGCAATATTCCATTATCACCTGCATATGGTGTTTAAATATCTCAACTGATTCGATACGCAAGAGCTTGTTCTGCTTATGGTCAGTTTTTAAATCGAAGCAGGTTACTGACAAACAAGTTGATGGTGCAGGGGTTCCAACAGTCTCGTTTAAAGTCAGCATTTTGCAAATTCTATGGTCGTTATAACGATCTAGTTTGCCAATACGACCTATCATTGGGTCAAATCCTGTCTGATGTGTTTCATACCGATTGTTCAACCGTTCTTGGCACACTGATTTGGACTACAGATAACTCCGTTTACCTGTTCAAGATATAGGGCTCACAGCGGGTGTGACAGGTCAACAGGGGATGTTTACTCCTCCTAGGCACATATTATACATTCAGTGTGTCCAGGGGTCCGTGTTTGCCCAACTCTCTATTTTGTATGGCTTATAGGAAATGAGATTGATCACTGTTCGTTATCTTCGCCTTCCATGTTGACCTCTAAGTGTCATCTTGAAGGTCATTCCAGAAATGTGCTGCAGCCCAGCTGAGTTGGCGTTGTCCGTATGTTTGCTCTGATGTTTGGCACCACAAGTCGCAACTTCGATTCTGATCGTAATGGTCGACTTGGCTTGTATTCAATTGCGATGTATGAAGGAACAATATGTATAAATTGAAATGTTGAACACGGGCCGGTAATTGATGGGAAGCCAATCACGTGGTGCCATGTAAGAATTTATACACGATAAGACGATATAGAATAAATTGTTAGCAATATTCAATTTTAGCGATCTCAAAACCCTCACTAATAATGCCAAAATTTTATCCTTGCTAAACATTCTGCTGATACGGTATTGCTGAAGAAAAACAAACTTGAAATTTCTTTGTTAGAATAATTAGCAAAGGTCTGAGCGATACCCAACCAATATTTCCATAATCTAAGTAATTAGTTTTGATTTATTTGCTGTTATACTCTGTGTATAATACTAAAAGGAGGAAATACTTTTTTTAAAAAAGGAAACTGCGAGCAATTAATTGTAAATTCATCAATCGCAAATTACCCTGGGTCTGGATTTCACGAGAAATATTTCTTAAACTGTGTATTTAGACGAGACGTAAAACAAATCAACACATTTAGACGACGCTTTAATGATAATTACAATAATGATAATACAATTAATCCCGTTTGTCATAAAGTTTAGTTGTTAGTTTGCGTTAACATCTACTTTCAATAAAATTTCTAAGTATGAAGCAGAAGAGGACGACTCTGTGGTGTCTTTTATTTCGAGTTCACAGGGATATATCGAATTGACATATGAATGATAATTATTATTGTTAATAGATAAAACGTCTTCGATACATCTAAATGTGGAATTGAAGGCCACAGCAATGTTTTTTTCTTCTCACGTAGAAGTTTGTGAATAAATTCCGCTTCACAGGAATATAAAAACAGGCTAGCTAACAAAGGAGCACAATGCATACCCATTGGGACTCCAACACTGTTGTAAAACCTGATAACCAAAAGACTACGAAGATATTGTCAATGAGGAACTCTAGCATATCTAATATTTCAATTTCAGAGTACCTATGCGTGGAATGAGAGTGGTGTTTAACAAAGTAATTTTTTTGGATGACTGATCACTAGATATGAATCTTTCCGTTTTCCATTTTTGTGGAAGAAGCAACTGTTTATGAAGTCAAAAAGTCAAGTCTTTGATTTATCGTAAGGAATGGTAGTGTAAAGTGTTGATTGATTGATGTTTTCCGCCACATTCAAGAATTTTTCAGTTATCTGGTGGCACCCAGTTTTTATTGGTGGAAGAGAGAACCCAGATACAATGTACCTGGAAAGAGACCACCGACCTTCTAAAAGTAAATTGGGAAACTTTCTCACTTACCGGCGCGAGCGGGATTCGAACCCGCGCCGACAGAGGTGAGGTGTAAAGTGTTGAAAAGTCATAGGCTTTGATGTAAAAAGTTGAGAAGTCATAGGTTTTGATGTAAGGTGTTGAAAAGTCATAGGTTTTGATGTTGATTTGAGAGAAGCTTTGCGATTTCAAGTTTACAAAAAGTTCTCTAAATTGTTTAGAATCCACATTTGATTTAGACCACTTCTGTTATATGTAGTGGCACAATCTCCTTCACAGCTGTTAATATTTACGCAAGGAGCAAAGATATAGGCTTGGTAGAACATTTACTGGATCCAGCAATGTATCCTTTATTAGCGGACCTGTTTATATATTCTTATGAAGCAGAGTTTACAAACCAGTAGGAGACTAATGAATAAACATTTCACGCTGATTTCTTTTCAGTGGCGAGTATCGATGTTGTACTGACTACAAGCAAGTGGAAAGCCGCTGCATTCGTGAGTAGATTTTGGCATCAGAATAGATCTTGCAGAAAATATAGATTTTAATTTCGTTGTATGTTGGATTGCCAGACTTTGGATATACGAAAATGAATTTTTATTACCTTGAATATGTGAAAACAAAAACCCATAGATGTGTCACCTATCATTGGGTCAAATGCTGTGTGACGTGTTTTATGCCTATTGTTAGGCCGTTCATGGCACACTGATTTTGACTACGGAAAACTCCGTTTACCTGTTCAAGATATAGGGCTCACGGCGGGTTTGACCGGTCGACAGGGGATGCCTACTCTTCCTAGACACTTGATCCCACCTCTGGTATATCCAGGAGTCCGTGTTTGTCCAACTCTCTGTTTTGTATTGCTTATAGGAGTTATGAGATTGATCACTGTTCGTTATCTTCAGCTTTCATTCATGGTATAACCATATGACCCACACACAAGGAATACACATGTGAAACGTAATAGTCATATCTCTTACAGTTATAAAGCTAAAGAATGCGAGAGACGGACGACGGACAAACTAATCTCTAATTGTCGTTATGCTTCATAGACGACAAAGAACTGTCGGAGCAGTCATCAATTACAGTCATTTAAAGAATAATACAAAAAATCCAAACAAACAAATCATTTCATTTTTAATATCCAGCAGACTGACAATCTAAATGAATCGGCCAAGTATGTAATCTATTTCTAACCAATTATGTGCCCAGAAGACATACAAAGTTGCATAAAGAGTGAAATTTCTACACGATAGTTAAACTTTCAAATATAATGAGATCAATTACACAGAATTAAAAATACAAATATATGTGTCTAAAATCATGATAGTAATGAATAAGAAATAATGCAGTGTAATTCAGTATAATCCAAACTTTTTTCCTTTGAAAGCAGAACTTAAGTAATGTAACCTGCAAAGCATTGATATCATTATCATTTTCATTACTCCTGAGCCATATAAACTTGTTACTATTAGATAAACTTAAACAATTCGTACAGATAATATTAATGGACTCTGTGAATGGTTTTCGTAAATCATTATATGCAGTACAATCTAATATAAAATTGAGTTCAATTTCTACACAATCAGACTTGGAGATATTACATTTTCTTTCATCAGTAGTTAATATCGATCAGTTTCAATAGCTAGAGAAGGTGAGCCTATTCTAATATTTATGAATATTACAAAACATCAGGGTTACAAATAAAAGAAAACATGATCTAAGCTTGCCAATTTGCTTCTCTGCATTATCCGAAAGTAGATTTCACCAAGTGTCTTATACATATATTTGTTTATGACATAACGTGTTAGTAAGGTGAAGATAACGAACAGTGGTCAATCTCATAACTCCTAAAAGCAATACAAAATAGATAGTTGGGCAAACATGGACCCCTGGACACACCAGAGGTGAGATCAGGTGTCTAGGAGGAGTAAGCATCCCCTATTGAACCAAACTTTATATCGTATAGAATGTTGTATATCTAGTTTACTTAGAATAAAAACTACTGATCCATGAGTACTTGATCAAAAGACTTCAACATACCCTTGGGATCCCCTCTCCCTTGTACGACACTGTTAAAAATTAAACACCGAAACAGATCAACTGTTTCATATTTGTTTGAAAAGGGTATACAGTAGGCTCCCTTGATAGAAAGGATTTCTGAGTTATCCTCTCCTAATAGTAGGCTAGCTTTTAATCTATTTCTGAGTAATCGTATATAATTCATATTCAGCTTGCATTGGGTCCTTCGGGATAAATTGCACTGGAGGGATTTGCCACTCTGGATACTACGGTTTTGGATGTCAAAAGTTATGCACGTGCAAAGGAAATGAAGTTTGTGATCCCGTAGTCGGATGTCAAGCAGTGGAAGGTAATTTATGGTGTATATATATTGATAACATATTTCTTTTTATTGTAGCCCACCCGATATATTTTGTTTTCTTATTATCATTACTAATTTCATTTGTAACAAAAACTGCTAAATTAATACATTCAATTTGTTTTACAACATATGTCATTGAGCATGGGTCAATATGAGTGAAATATTCTCGACGAGATGTAAACCTAACAAACAACTACATTGGACAACAGTTGCAAATGTTAATCATAAGCAATTCAAAGCTTATCTAGAATATATAAATAAAAGAATTGAAGAGGTATTTTGTTGATAAAGTTTATACTTTAGATATATAATTTATGGGATGCTTACTACTCCTAGGCAACTGATCCCACCTTTGGTATGACCTGGGTTCCGTGTTTAACCTTATCTTAATTTTGTATTCTTAATGGGATTTATAAGACTGATCACAATTCGTTATCTTTACTTGTTCATATCAGATATATTTTTGTTTTAGGGACAAGACTATCTATTGCTGAGGCACTAGCGATCACCTTCTCTGTTTCATTTGTCCTCATCGTAATTTCTGTCATCATATTTAAGAGGTTTGTTGTTATTTTAACACCATATATTTCATCACTCAAACTTTCAATGAATACATGTAGTCTGTGCAGTAGTATTATATAAAACGGTAAATTGTAGAGCTTTTAGTGCATGAAATTATTTGAAATAAGATATATATAATCACTGTTCGTTGTCTTCACTTTTCATTTGTGTAAACTTTGTTTCTATAAAATATCGATGTGATTAGCAACTTAAATATTTTGAAGAAAATACTCAAGCCGTGTGCCGAGAACCTATGTAGAAGAAAGACTGCCAGAGAACGCTCTGTATCACTTGTACGTAGATATGGAGAATGGATATGAAAAATGCGAACCGGGTTCAAAAACCAACTCAAACGGAGAAGGAAAGTTTACCAAAGACAAGAATTCCGATTCCAAAGAAGAAAAAATAAAGACACAAAAAGAAAAGCCAGGAAAGTTTTCATCATTTCTGTCTCGGAGACAACAAGCTGAATCCGACGCTGACATCCACAGCTATATATCTGTTGTGTCATCAACAGAGGGGTCACTGTCGAAAGACATAAAATCATCATCAACAACTAAAGCTATTCCAACAACACCGGAAGGAAAACCAGTAGCTTCAACACAAGCAAGTAATACAGGAACTGACGCAAAAGGAACAGCAACATTAAAGACAATTGTAACATCAAAAAGGACCTCGAGAATCACAGACACCATACATTTCTTTGAGAACAGTCGCAATTCAGAAAACCACGACTGATGTCAGAATAATCCAATTGCTCATTCTGTGGACTGCTCACTACTATCCATCAAAATTCAAAAAGTCTATATCTATATCCAAAAATAAAGAATTTAGAGTGTTTCCTGTAACTTTGATTTTAATTTGCTGGAAGGATATTGATAAAAGGACAGGTGGCCAATCGAAATATACGGGGTTATTTCGCTTGGTACCAAATGCTATTTCAAAATCACAAATTTTCTAGTATATCAAAAAGCTGCTCTACTCAAAATAATTGCATTGAGAGGGCTAAAGTACCTGACAGGAAGATGTGGAATGGTACCGTGTCATGTAATGACAAATATCATCTCGTTCTACCAATTCTCGCACGCATTCTAGCTCTCATGACGCCATCACTTTGAAGAGATTCCTACTTTACATGTAATGAATAGAAAGTGGTTTTAAAGCAATGGCGATCTGATGGATACACCAAATACAAATACACTATAATGATACTTTTAAGTCTAAATGAGCTATTATATTTTGGTACTATAAAAAGGTGTTAAGAGAGTCAATTAAATGATATCAATAGAACTAGTTTGGAAATGATGGCATACACTCTTTCTGAAATAATAATTAAAATTCAATTACGGGAAATGCATGCAAGCTATTTAAAACATTTTTTGTAAAAAAGAAGAAGAGATTAGCAATTTGAAAGGGGCCGAAAGGGAAGATCCATACCTTTGGACATATTGTCATTGATTTTCTAAGTGAATTAAAAGACATTTCGAAAAGTGTGTGATACTTCGTAAACCTATTCTCAGGGGCGGATCCAGGAATTGCTGTTACGGGGGGGGGGGGGGGCACTTTATGAGGCAGGGGCTCTGGGGGCCGCTTTGAGGCCGGCAGTGGATACAGGGTGAAGCCCTGGTGGGGGCATAGGAGGCGAAGCCCCCAGAAACTTCTGGATTTTACAGAGCTTGAAATATGTCTCCTATTTATTCATTTGTACTATTTTCTATCATTTTTTATAAGGTGAAATTAATAAAATTTTAAGGGTTTTTGGCAAAAATTAGGTTCTTCCAATGAAGTAATTAAACAAATCAACAGATTTTGTCATTTATTTTTCCGGGAATGGAAGAAATTATTGCTTCTTTTATCGTTTAGTACATCTTTCTAAACAAGATACCACGATTTACCTTAAATTTGAAAATTTTAAGGGGAGGGGGGCGCCGACTGCGCCCCCCTTAAATCCACCACTGATTCTAATGAGGCTAGGGAAAATGCAAATTAAACGCTAATCTAACATGAGTAAAACTATGGCCAATAAGATGTAAGAAATGATAAGTAGGAAGACTGCTTACTTTAGTTTCAATCAACAGATCATTTATTGACACAAGTAATCAATGACCAAGATTGTGTTTTTCATCTACTTTTTGCACACACACACACACACACACACACACACTATTACTTCATGTTCAAAAGGAGGAGAGAGAATCAAAATCTTATGTAAGTATCTAAACACTCCGCTCTCGTAATCCTGATCTTTACATCAAATAGATGTACTGTTGTAACACGCAATTTCAAACAATTTAGAGTTGCCTTCTTCGATAATGCAAAAAGCAGACCATCCTGCCGGTGATCGAAAGGCTGGCCAAAGATATCAACTAGTAATGAATAATGTTATAGTCTGCATTTCAAAATCAAGTTTGACCATGATAATTTTTAATTTTTCTTTTGAAATTATTTTTTGGGGTGCTACTTTAGGGCGAACTCAGGTACATATGCATGCACAGATCCAGAAATTCTCCTCCAAGGGAGTGGGTTCCACCCCATGCAATGTTTTCTAGGGGTCCAATCGAAACTAGGGACGAACATTTAATATTTTACAATTGGAATTACATGAAAATGGGCAAATGTATTTATTTCCTACCAAGCTTAGGGAGTGAGGGTTGATACCCCCTGTCCACGCAACCTCCTCTATATGCGAGTCCGATATAACCTCTACCGATGGAATTGAGATATTTCATTTAATCTATTGTGTAATGAATATCTTTTTAAAATATCTATTTGAATAAAAAGGGTTGATATCCTGAAAATATACACAATATTTTCCATACAACATTGATGTATTTTTAAAATGGAAATAAGAACAAAATCATATTGTATTTCGCAAATTCTATGGTCGTTATAACGATCTAGTTCGCTAATACATATACATCCTATCATTGGGTCAAATGGTGTCTGACGTGTTTCATACCAATTGTTAGGTCATTCTTGGCATACTGATTATGACTATGGTTTACTCCGTTTATCTGATCAAGATAAAGGACTCACGGCGGGTGTGACCGGTCGACAGGCGATGCTTACTCCTCCTAGGCACCTGATCCCACATCTGGTATATCCAGGGGTCCGTGTTAGCCCAACTCTATTTCGTATTCTTTTAGGAGTTATGGGATTGATCACTGTTCGTTATCTTCACCTTTTCATCGTACAGAATTCTTATCTTTAACACAATGGTTAAATATTTCAGCACTCTCATACTATTACTAAATGTAGATTCAAATTTACTACAACCCCCCTTTTAACATGAAGATCCATAATACATGAATGATTCATGATTTCAAATATGGTTAGAACACGGCAATTCTACAATTTACAGTAAACATTAATGACATTGTACCAAACACATTTCATAGTATGACGGAATATTCAGTCCAAACTATACATTTTGCAAATGATTTTTTAAAATAAGATTTCTGAAAAAGTAGTTGACAGAGGGATGTAGGGTCCTTAGCGCTCGGAATTATGGGTAGAGAATGCCACTCTGTGTCGAATGGCAACAAAAATGGCGTCGCTCGCAATTTGTACGTTTTGTAGCTGAAAGAATAGAAATCTATACCGAGTTATCAAAGCTGCCATTGAATTTTTTTAGTGAAAAGTTTGATGGACACTAAGTCTCTCTATGTCTTCATATTAATTTGGTAGCCGCTCTGAGTTAAGCATACCGTGTCTTTCTCCAATATCAAAATCTAAACGCTTTTGAAGTCTCGTAATGTCCACCAGTCTCGTGCCCTAGGTCGTTCCATTACAACGTGTGTGGTTGGCTTATTGAACCATGGTGGTCCAGTCTCTTGAACATGAAACGTCCATTAATCGTCTATGTTGATCTCTCACAGTTATAGCTCCAAATCATTTTCTTTATCAATATTACACTATTTGCACCCAAAACAGCCTTTATTCTGTTCAACCTAGGATTTCACTCATATGGAGTCGTCACCAAGACCGGTGAAGGGCTTCAAATTTAGGCCTTTACTCGGCGCTTACAGCAGTGAGGGTTCTTTAGCGTGCCACATCTACTGTTTTAAGGGACATCCGTTTTTAAGGTCATCTCCGAGGACTCGAGACATTCACATTCACACCTGATGCCGAGCGTTTGGCGATGGAACTGTCACATGTTTTAACGACTTTGGTCTACAAACCCAGGCCTTCCGCATGTTTGGTGAACGCTCTACCTCTAGACCAACCTAGGAGTTCGATGAGGAGAAAAAATATCGTAAATGAGGTTTTTCTGTAGATACACATGCTTGCACTGGTCCGTTGGGAAAGCTATGAATAAAATCAGTCTACATTAGATGAGTGATCAATGCCATACACGAGTACTACTGATCAATAATTATTAACAAGCTTTTCATTAAACAAATTAAAAATGTTCTAAGATTAAACATTAAGGGTTTTAATTATATATGTAATATTACATAATGCACACTATCACATGATGTACCCAGCGATTGTGTTACAAGCTACACTCATATAATATAAATTGATTGAATATTGCATAGAATATTTCACCCATATGAATACGCCACCACTGCCGGTGAAGGGCTGCAAAATTTAGGCCTATGCTTGGCGCTAATGGCCATTGAGCAGGGAGGGATCTTTATCGTGCCACACCTGCTGTGACACGGGACCTCGGTTTTTGTGGTCTCATAAGAAGGACCATCCCATTTAGTCACCTCTTACGACAAGCAAGGGGGTATGAGGACCTATTCTAACCCGGATCCCCACGGGATTATAATAAAAAGAATAAGTAGTTTATAATTTGTTTATATTATGAGAAATTATATCTAGAGGTCATTTCCGCACATTTCTTCCTTAATCAATACCTTGTTGTTGTTGGGTTCTTTTTTAACGTATGATTAACACGGAAGGGAAATATATCATTGTGATCCTATTTAAAATAAACTACCAGGAATTAGATATTAAGAAAATCGGAAAACAATGTTCATTTTCTTCATTTTACAGTACTCGTTTCCACGCATGATAGAATCTTATAACGGCGAAACTACAAATATCATGACCGTTAACTGTGGATCAATTGCAAGGTATTGTACACTGTAACGATGTAGATTATTTTAAAATATTTGTCGATTTTTCGTAGTAATATGTGATTTTTACGTAATACTGTATAAGACGCGACTTTTGTCGAAAATAAGTGGTTTTAGTAACCAGATGTTATTACTTATTGAGTTTGTAACTGACTGTCTACGGATATATATATATATGTAATGAAAGGTGAAGATAACGAACAGTGGTCAATCTCATAACTCCTGTAAGCAATACAAATATATAGTTGGGCAAACACGGACCCCTGGACACACCAGAGGTGGGATCAGGTGCCTAGGGAGGAGTAAGCATCCCCTGTCGACCGGTCACACCCGCCGTGAGCCCTATATCCTGATCAGGTAAACGGAGTTATCCGTAGTCAAAATCAGTGTGCCAAGAACGGCATAACAATCGGTATGAAACACGTCAGACAGCATTTAACCCAATGATAGCTTGTATTGACGAACTAGATCGTTATAACGGCCATAGAATTTGCTAAATGCTGACTTCAATCTAAAGTGTTGAAACCCCTGTACCATCCGTGGGGATCCGTGTTAAAACACGATAAAGACCCCGGTCGTAAGCGCCGAGCATAGACCTAAATTTTGCAGTCCTTCCCCGGCAATGGTGGTATCTCCGTGTGGCTAAAACATTCTCAAGAGGGACGTAGAAAATCCTTCCACAGCATTGTTAGAAGGTGACGCAGTGATTTAGCTTTCTTTGTCTCCAAAAATTCATATTTTAAGGTCTTGTTTTGTCTTTCAACACCATTGTTGGTGTTGACAGAGGTGTTAAGCCTTCATCTGTCGGAAAGCTTGACCTCATCTCTACAAAAGAAACGTATTTGATATGCATACACAAAATGTATATAATGTCCTAAAGGAGAAGATTTCACATACATGTAGTTATTCCTTTATCCAATGCACTAAGCTAATGAACTTATCAGACACATTAATGGTTAATGTGATACACCTGCTATTAGTTAGCATTTATACTGTACAGGTTATGTTACCTTATGTTTGTTTAACCATCTGCCTTCAAACCATTTTCTAAATCTGTCATTTTATGTCCACAAGTGACTTTCCTAAAACAAAATATTTGAATACATCTAAGGTTTGACATTTAGATTTTTTTCTTAACTAAACAAGAAAAGAATGATATAGTAACTGAAAAATTTCATTTGCCTGTTACCTTCAATCTGGTAGCTGGCATTTCAAACTCTTCAATGGTTTGAATCTTGCAATACCTCGCAACAAATGTAAGATATCATCCTTTTCGTCCTTTCCTATGCCATTGCGAGTCGCTTTTATCCACCCTTCCCATGCTTGCTCCCGGTGAAAATCACACAAGTACACATGTAATTCTAAAGAATATCAGACTAGATTTCACATCTTAATATTTTTATCATCTTAGGATTGATATATTTTTATCATCTTAGGATTGATAATTGCAAGACATGAATGCAGGTTACCATATTTTGTTAACAGTTTTCAACAGGGGAGATATTGCCCATCAACTAACCAGGAAAAATTGCTTCAAGGACATTGATTTCCTCCTCTTATATGAATGAATACAAATCGTTGTATCATTTTCTTATGAATTTGTCATGCTATTGATTATCAATGAACTTTTAGTTCGCAAGTATAAGATTCTATGGATTTTTTTTCAACTGCTGGGATAGGGTAAATATGTCCCGCATGAAACAAATACATGTACAGTATGATGATAACTACATGTACAATGCACATGTACACATTGAATTGCAGAGAATATAAAATTAAATGTAATAGACAAATATTGATTGATTGATGTTTTCCGCCACACTCAACAATGTTTCAGTTATCTGGTGGCGCCCAGTTTTTATTGGTGGAAGAGAGAACCCTGATACAATGTACCTGGGAAGAGACCACCGGCCTTCCGAAAGTAAACTGGGAAACTTTCTCACTTACCGACGCGAGCGGGATTGAAACCCGCGCCGACAGAGGTGAGAGGCCGTGTGATTTTGAGCGTGATGCGCTAATCACTCGGCCATCTCTTGTGATGTTTTGGTGGCAACGGAGAATCTTTAAATATAGACTGCTTCAGAAAAACTTCCAGAAGCAATCTCATTCTTAAAGTGCTGGTTACGCCAAATTCATTCACAACCTGCTTGATGTACTCTGCCAAACGCTTGTCCATAGGTTGTAAAATAGTTGAAGCCTAAAGGTAAAAGAAATCTGGTTCAATAATTGAATTTATTATACCTCAGAATGTTTTTGCTATATAAATGTATATAAATGATAGGTGAATAGATTTGCTATTTCTTCTGGATAACGCTAGCCGTGAAATAGTTTCTGAACTATCTGCTCTAGGGAAATAGTCTCGAAACTATTTACCGAATGCTACATTTTCCCGAGTTTACACCTATTTACTGGCTATGAGGACATTAGCAAGTTTATTGTCCATCAAGACAGCAACTATTACCCGAGGCGCAGCCAGTAAATAGGTGTTTTATTATACCAAAGTAGACTTTTTTTGTGTGTCAGACATACCAAAGTGAAGTAAACTTCATTAAAGTTGTCGGACTTTGACGTCACAGAGAATAAAACTCGGGAAAATGTAGCATTCGGTAATTACATGCATGGCCCCCCCCCTTCCCCATTACAAGTGAAAGTAAAACAATTCCCAGTGTAGTATTTAGGTTTATACAAACTAATACTATCAAGTTTAGTCCTCCCTTGGAATCAGATCATGAAATTTAAAATCCTGTTCTACATGACCATGCATGTCTTCAGTTTTTCTTACAGATGTGTGACTGTAGAGAAGATTTTTGAAAAATGGTTAATTTGGGCAGTTTTTACCCACCTAAAGCCTCTGGGGTTGCAGTTTTGAAATTTATTTACAATATATGTCCTCCTTCTCCCAAAGATGATGGGAATGATTTTTATCAAGAAATTAGAATGGTTCAATTGTTAATGCAGGATGCAGACTTGGTCAAAGGGAACAGGATACCGAAGTGCAAATAACTTAAAATAAAATTAATGTACTAGTGTGAACCCAACAACCCCCCCCTCCCCACATTATTAATGTAAATTGAAATTCTTAATGTTTACCTCTCCTTTCATATGCCACTATTCACCAATATAAGTTCTATTACTGCATGTTTTCTTTTATTACCTTGTAATCTAAAAACTTCAATACATGTCGAATTTTAATTCTGACTGGGCACTTTTTCTTCTTGCTGATTTGAACAAGTCTGCGTTTCTTGTGAAAGGTATGGTCAGACTGAAATTAAGGTGGTATGTTAATATCAGAACTATATTCAGGAACATTAATTTGTAAACTAGAACTGTCCTTCTGGGACTAATACCCCCAGCTGGGCACACTATACAATGGATAAAAACAGATTTCCTCTGATCAAATGGTCATCTAGTACATTTTTTTTATTGAAAATATTCTTTATAAAATCAATGAATCAATAAAATATTTCCTGTGATGCTCAATATAAGAGAATTTAATTGTTCATTATCATTTCTCTTAATTCGGTACATTGTTTAAAAATTGCTAGAATATGAACATATCCCCCCCCCCCCTATGTCAATAGAAAATGGAAATATTCATATATTCACTATCAATCAAAATTTAAGTTACATTTATGTATATACTCTTTTTTGTTTTTTTAAAAAAATGACTTAGTCCTTAAGAGAAAAAAACCAAAAAATTGATTGATTATATATTGTTTAACGTCCCTCTCGAGAATATTTCACTCATATGGAGACGTCACCACTGCCGGTGAAGGGCTGCAAAACCTAGGCCTATGCTCGGCGCTTATAGCCATTGAGCAGGAAGGGATCTTTATCGTGCCACACCTGCTGCGACACGGGACCTCCGTTTTTGCGGTCTCATCCGAAGGACCGCCCCCATTTAGTCGCCTCTTACGACAAGCAAGGGGTTACTGAGGACCTATTCTAACCCGGATCCCCACGGTATTCCTAAAAATTGAAGAAAATATGTCCAATCAATATGAAAATACCAGGTGCACATCTTCATATGGTGAGAATGAGCGTGCAAATATTCAGAAAAAATCCATTCACTAGTTTCTTGGAACATGCACACACAAAATCATGTCTACAGACATGGTGATTCCAATATACCCCCCCCCCCCCCAACTTTGTTTGCGGGGGGTATAAATACAGCCTTTTTTAATAAAAAAAAAAACAACACTTAAATTTAACATAGATTAATAATTCGAAGTAGATTAATAATTCGAAGTAAAGCAGTAAATTTTGTTTGCATAACAGAGAAATCAATACCAATCTTAATAACATGTTGTATTCAATGCTGGATATCTTGTTCATACTTAAATAGGTTAAAATTCAAAATAATTATTCTGCTTACGACTGGTGAATCAAGCACTCGTTTTCGAATTGTTCTTACTGTCTCTGTCAAAACCCTGATGACATTCCATTGTTTTCTTCCCCATAATTAGGAATGGAATACCATCATAATTGATATATGGCTCTGCATTGTCCTGAGTGTCCTTTAATCTGATCTCAGTCAATGTATCTTTGGATATCTCTAGAATTATACAAAAACCAATCAAAATTTGACCTTGTGAATGTTGATTTTATAATTCATTATTGTGTAAAATATTCCAGAAAATACAAAATTTATTGATAAGATTAGATCTATCTACAAAATCATGATTGCATATGAAATATTTTTATTCTTATTTTAGTCTCCCTGTCATGGTGTCTACATCATAAATTTCACCTTAATCTTACCAAATGTTTTTCCAAAATTCCTAGTACTTTTGATACTTCAAAACCTAGATAAGGTGGCAAAGTCTTACTCATGCAACAACTCATCTAGTTTCTTGCATGTGATGTCACATATCCATACTGAGGTGTGAACTTTTCCTCAAAAAGACATTCCCATGGAGAGAAACGCCCATCACTAAAAAGACAATAGAAATGATCAGTTTATACAGGTATTCTAATATATGAGCACAAAAATATTTTTCAGGTTTGGGGTTAGTAAATTTCAGTCAGATATATTTTATAACAAGAGACCTACGGGCCACATCTCTCATCTGAGTCACCTTGGTCCATATTTGAAGATTTTCTCTATACATGTATATTTGCATGTAATACTTTGATCCCTATTGTGACTCCAACCTAACCCTGGGGGCCATTATTTTTTACAAACTTGAATCTACACTATGTCAGAAAGCTTTCGTGTAAATGTAATCTTCTTTGGCCCAGTGAATCTTCAGAAAAAGATTTTTAAATGTATTTTTCTATATATTAGTATGTAAAACTTTGATCCCTATTGTAGCCCCACCCTATCCCCAGGGGCCAAGATTTTAACAAACTTGAATCTGTATTATGTCAGGAAGCGTTCATGTCAATTTATAATTTCTTAGCCCAGTGGTTCTTGAAAAGATTTTCCAAATATATTTGCATGTAAAACTTTGATCCTCTATTATGTCCCCATCCTGTCTCCGAGGACCATGATTTTGACAAACTGTAACTATGTCGGGAAGCTTTCAGGTAAATTTCAGCTCTTCTGGTCCAGTGGTTCTTAAGAAGATGACTCTTAAAGATTTTTTCTATATATGTGTATGTAAAACTTTGATCCCCTATTATGGCCCCATCCTACCACCAGGGGTCATTATTTTAACAAACTTGAATCTGCACTATGTCAGGACACTTTCTTGGCGCTTTATTTGAACAAACTGGAAAGCCCTTCACCCAACAATGCTTTGTGCCAAGTTTGGTTGAAATTGGCCCAGTGGTTCTGGAGAAGAAGTCAAAAATGTAAAAAGTTTACAGACAGACGGACAGCCAGATGGACAGACAACGAACAACAGGCGATCAGAAAAGCTCACTGGAGCTTACAGCTCAGGTGAGCTAAAAAAGAAGATACAAAACTATTCAGTTATGCAATAACACTTTTTTAATTTGAATATTTCAGTCAGGAAGAATATAATCAATGAACAGGTAGAATCAGCAGAGACTGGGTAAAAGCATTAAGTAACTTCATTAACAATAAAGTTATGAACATTTTCTTGGTTGGGTTCTACACTGACTTAATAAGGATTAATACTAACTTCACCACTGGCTAGGTTACTTAGGGTTAGGTTAGGATCTATACTGACTAGGTTAGGGTCTATACTGACTAGGTTAGGATCTATACTGACAAGGTTAGGATCTATACTGACTAGGTTAGGGTCTATACTGACTAGGTTAGGATCTATACTGACTAGGTTAGGGTCTATACTGACTAGGTTAGGATCTATACTGACTAGGTTAGGGTCTATACTGACTAGGTTAGGGTCTAATCTGACTAGGTTAGGGTCTATACTGACAAGGTTAGGATCTATACTGACTAGGTTAGGGTCTATACTGACTAGGTTAGGATCTATACTGACTAGGTTAGGGTCTATACTGACTAGGTTAGGATCTATACTGACTAGGTTAGGATCTATACTGACTAGGTTAGGATCTATACTGACTAGGTTAGGATCGATACTGACTAGGTTAGGATCTATACTGACTAGGTTAGGATCTATACTGACTAGGTTAGGATCTATACTGACTAGGTTAGGATCTATACTGACTAGGTTAGGGTCTATACTGACTAGGTTAGGATCTATACTGACTAGGTTAGGATCTATACTGACTAGGTTAGGGTCTATACTGACTAGGTTAGGATCGATACTGACTAGGTTAGGATCTATACTGACTAGGTTAGGGTGTATACTGACTAGGTTAGGATCTATACTGACTAGGTTAGGGTCTAATCTGACTAGGTTATGGTCTTCACTGACTAGGTTAGGGTCTATACTGACTAGGTTAGGATCTATACTGACTAGGCTAGGATCTATACTGACTAAGTTAGGGTGTATATTGATTAGGTTATGGTCTTCACTGACTAGGTTAGGGTGTATACTGACTAGGTTAGGATCTATACTGACTAGGTTAGGGTCTAATCTGACTAGGTTATGGTCTTCACTGACTAGGTTAGGGTCTATACTGACTAGGTTAGGATCTATACTGACTAGGTTAGGGTCTAATCTGACTAGGTTAGGGTCTATACTGACAAGGTTAGGGTCTATACTGACAAGGTTATGGTCTACACTGACTAAGTTAGGGTCTATACTGACTAGGTTAGGATCTATACTGACTAGGTTAGGGTCTAATCTGACTAGGTTATGGTCTTCACTGACTAGGTTAGGGTCTATACTGACTAGGTTAGGATCTATACTGACTAGGTTAGGGTCTAATCTGACTAGGTTAGGGTCTATACTGACAAGGTTAGGGTCTATACTGACAAGGTTATGGTCTACACTGACTAAGTTAGGGTCTATACTGACTAGGTTAGGATCTATACTGACTAGGTTAGGGTCTAATCTGACTAGGTTAGGGTCTATACTGACTAGGTTAGGATCTATACTGACTAGGTTAGGATCTATACTGACTAGGTTAGGGTCTATACTGGCTAGGTTAGGATCTATACTGACTAGGTTAGGGTCTAATCTGACTAGGTTAGGGTCTATACTGACAAGGTTATGGTCTACACTGACTAGGCCAGTGTCTACACTGACTAGGTTAGGGTGTATACTGACTAGGTTAGGATCTATACTGACTAGGTTAGGGTCAATACTGATTAGGCTATGGTCTACACTGACTAGGTTAGGGTCTACACTGACTAGGCTAGGATCTATACTGACTAAGTTAGGGTGTATATTGATTAGGTTAGGGTCTACACTGACTAGGTTAGGGTCTATACTGACTAGATTAGGATCTATACTGACTAAGTTAGGGTGTATATTGATTAGGTTAGGGTCTACACTGACTAGGTTAGGGTCTATACTGACTAGGTTAGGATCTATACTGACTAAGTTAGGGGTTTACATATATACTCTATGAAATGTTTCTACCGTTTACACAAGTAATTAATCCAATCGTGTTCATATTTTCCCGCAAATAGCACATGTATGTCGGGATCGGGATTTCAATATTGTATAAAAGCTAAAATTGAAACAGATATTTTTTCCCCGAGAACTCTGACTGGGTTATGTTATAGACTCTACCAACGATATACAATCAATGAATCATTGAACTATACATCAAACTAAATACGCCTTCATTGATTTTCTTCAACAGAGAAAACGCGAGTTCAGAGATTAAGTGCTGTTCAGATTATCAGAGAGTTGGGAACCGATGTCTCCGTAAGTACTCCTTAGACATTCATGATGTCCACAAAAGTTTTTTTTTCGTGATAAACACGATAAATCGATGAAAAAACTTGTTTTATTTTCCTTTTTGCATACTGGAAAACAAAATCTTCGAATAAATCATGATTTTCATTCCGAACTATTTCTCTATAACCCCAAAACAATGTCTTGTAATGTTCCAGAAAGCAAAGTGTCAAGCCATGTACCTATTGTCCTACTCAATCGCAAAATTATTATAGTAAAACACTGCAAGTGGACTCGTTCCATACTTACAATTGTTTATAGAAACTTGATGTCTATTTATAGCCTGTATAGGGATGTTCGGTGTGCAGTGCGCCAGACCGTGTCCTTCTGGGTGGTTTGGATTTGGATGTCGCTATAAGTGTCTTTGTCCTGAGTGTGACGCCACAACTGGTCAATGTAGTGATGAAAATGGTAATTTATCGTTATATTGCTCAACGGAACAAATATACATTACATGTATGCTAGAAGATTGTGTGTTGCGTCCCTTCTAGAATTTGTTCATTCATTCCGAGACCTTACCAGCGTTAGCTGAAGTGCCCCTTTGAACCTATGCTTCGTGCACGGAGCTTGAGTAATCGTTGTGGTACCAATGGCTACTTTCCCAAAGGATATCGATCTTTGAGGTCTCATCCGAATGATATGGGACTTTTACTTTCAGTGACGAGGATATGGCGAAGAAACAGGGACTATCTATATGGTCTGACCCTGTCGGAGTAGCATTTGGCGATAGTTAATTGGTATTTTACAAACACGTGATACTAGACCAAATTAGATACATGGGTTGATATATATTTTTGGCTTAGTTTGGTTGTAATAAGTACAAATAATTCCTTAAACAAATAAGGGGCCTGTACATTTTCTACGATGTTCAAAATTTGAAATATATTACCCCTCCATATTTAACTCTGTACAAATCTTCCCAACTGTTTTTAGATCTGAATTGAGAAACCGTGGCAAAAATTACATCCTATACGGTAAATGTATTAATTTTATTTACAGAAATATAAATTCTGTTTACAGTTTCATCATGTTTGAAAAAGGTCTGCTTGTAACAAGTGTCGTTAACGTGTCTGAAGTAAACAATAACAATTGAAAATGGAAAGTATATTCACTGAACAAGAGCAATAATAAGAACATTCGTAAAATCAAAGGTTCTCTCTATTGTGTTTGATGAAGAGAGTAGTAGTATCTTAACTACTTGGAGGAAAATGTTTTGATAATACCATTTTAGTTTCTCTTTTAAGGATATACTCTACATCGTCAAAATGGCCGACTTTCTTTACAAACATGGAGGAAAAAATAAAAAAATCAATATCAGCAATATTTGACTTTTTCTTTTCAATTTGAATACCTAGCCGAGTAGCTCAGTAGGTTAGCATACCGATGGCTGAACTGTAGGTCGCAGGTTCGAGTTCAGTAGGGGTTTTTAATTTTTATGCCCCCCCCCCTTTCAAAGAAGAGGGACATATTGGTTTGCACCTGTCGGTCGGTCGGTCGGTAGACCACATGTTTTCCGCTCAATATCTTGAGAACCATTCACTTGATGATAATGATATTTCATATGTGGGTTGGTTATGAGTAGAAGAGGACCCCTAATGTTTTTCAGGTCAAAATGTCAATCTACTCTGGACATAGGAATATAATGTCCGCTCAATATCTTGAGAACCATTTGCTTGAAAGATATCAAACTTGGCACACTGGTACATCCTAAGGAGTATATGAATTCTATTGATTTTGAGGTCATATGGTCAAAGGTCAAACTGGGCATAGGAATATACTGACCATTCAATGTCTAGAGAACCCTTTGCTTGACAGACATCAAACTTGGTACATCAGTACATCTTCAGAAGATGACCCCTATTGATTTTGAGGTCACATGGTCAAAGGTCAAACTGGACATAGGAATATACTGTCCGTTCAATATCTTGAGAACCCTTTGCTTGACAGACATCAAACTTGGTACACTGGTACATCTTCAGGAAAAGATGATCTCTATTGATTTTGAGGTCACATGTTTAAAGGTCAAGGGTCAACCTGGACATTGGAATATACTGTCTGCTCAATATCTTGAGAACCCTTTGCTTGACAGACATCAAACTTTAAATAGTACACTGGTGTATACTCAGGAGAAGATGACTCCTATTGATTTTGAGGTCATATGGTCAAGGGTCAAACCGGGCATAGTAATATACCGTCCACTCAATATCTTGATAATCCTTTTGCTTGTCAGACATCAAACTTAATATACTGGTACATCTTCAGGAGAAGATGACCCATATTGATTTTGAGGTCAAAAGTCAATAGTTGAACTGGACATAGTGATATATTGTCTCCTATATTTTAAGAATTATTTGCTTGATCGACACCAAACTTGGTACACTGGTACAGCATAAGGAGTAGATGACCCCTATTGATGTTTTAGGTCACATGGTCAATTCACTCTTGACATAGGAAGATATTGTCAGCTCAATATTTTGAATTGATGATAATACTATCAATTAAATGATGTGTGTGTATAACCCTTTTCAATTTTGCACCATGGGGAGCATATGTGTTTTACAAACATCTCTTGTTTTCAGATTATCTTCTACTAAAACTGTATATTTTTTGACAAAATAAAGTAAATTTGAAAATTTTCAACTTCAAAATATTGTTGTACATATCCTCCACATTTCATCTACATCAAATTTCTCTGGTGTAGCATCCTCCTTAAATACTTATTTTCATAGTATTTTTCAAAGTAGTTTTCATGTAGTGTATTTAAAAATATAAATTCAGTGTCAACTATCCTGAGAATTGAACGTATGTCCTCAATTTGAAAGTTAAAGCATTCAGTTTTGAAAGTACTTTTGTTTTCGTTGTACAGATCGACAAGGAAGAACCGGCGAAATGATTGGTGGGGGAGTTGGTGGTTTGGTTCTACTTGGCATTTTAGTGTCTTGTATTCACAGGCGGACACGGTAGTAGATAATGACTTTCAAGTAGGAATGTAACTTCATTTGCACGTTTTTCCCATACGATTTATCAAAAACGTTTTAAGATGAGTGATATTTTATATCTGTGAAGGTATGCTAATACTGTAGTGAGGCAAATTATCCACAATAGGGTTAATAATCAAGCTAGAAATAAGTATTTGGTGATGTATGTAAAATGAACAAGTCTCTCTAAATGGAAACAATTGCTGGATTATGTTCATTCGCGAAATTTTAGTCCAATAAATTCAAAGCCCATTTTGTATATGCATATAGATATGTTTCTTGACAGTTATTATCCTTTTGATCTTGCTATAAGTAAGTAAGTAAGTCATTTTTATTTAAAGTCGGAACTATATACAGGTAAACAATAAACATGAGCTAAGAGCTCTTTAACCGACTATATAGCATTAAAAAAACACAAAGCACTAATGATATATAATTGCATGCATAGACATAAAAACAGAAATTTGAAATAAAACAGGACGCATACATGTATACACACATCACAAGTCATGCATATATATACACAGGGACTAGCTATATTAAGATGCGCATTCAGCACTGAAAACAGTTTGCAACACAAACATAAAAATATGGATATATACATAGACTAAATAAATATGCATACCTAAGAGACAGAGCGGAATAAAAATAAAACAGTTAAATTTGTACATGTAAGCTTAGAAGCATAGTTAGAAGTTAGATCAAAACTTTAAGATTTAGGCAGGAGAGGCTGGAATCTGCATGAGCTGCATTTACAATTTAATTCCCCACACCAATTTTGAATATAATTTGAGAATAGATTATATGATGTAATATTTCTTGCTTCGTTTGGCAAAGAGTTCCAGAGCTTTGCTGTCTCATATCTAAAAGATTTAATCCCGTACCTGGTTGTTATAGGTCTTGGTACTTCCGCTGTATTTGTATATCTAAAATTGTATGAATGGTTTTTTTTTATTTATAACAACTAGATCTTTTAAAAAAAGTGGGGACATTTTGTTGATAATTTTAAAAGTTTCTAAAGCTATTGTTCGCATTCTTCTGGTTTTTAGTGAAGGCAATTTAGATTGTTTTAATAGGTTTTCTTAAGTACTTTTATAGTCACCATAGATAAACCTCAGAGCTCTTTCCTGAATCTTTTCAATTTTGTGGGTGTTTTGTTAAGTGCATAAGTGCCATGTCAACGGGCAATAACTAAAATTTGACATAATAAATGAATGATATATGGTTAATTTACCTAATTTCCTAAGATGTTTGCCTATTCGTTTAAGAACATTTAATTGCCTTGCTGCCTTTTTACAAATATTGGTAATATGTGTGTTGAAAGAAAGTTTAAAATCAGTTGTAATGCCCAACAATTTTATTTCTTCATCACATGAAATTTTTATCCCATCTATATTTGCTATAGTTTGTTAATAATTTTGTAGCTTATCTCCGTGTCATTCGTAGAGGCTGAATGCCTCTTGGAAATATTACTAGGCAATTTAAGAATGACAGATGGAATAAATGATATATTTCTTCTTTCTAGAAAAAGTTGCCAGATTAATTCAACATATGAATCTACGGAACCGGAAGCTGGGGAGACAGACAAAACGGAAAATGTGTATATTGAGATGAAAATTACAAAGGAAAGTCCTTCTATTGAATGAAAAAGTCCTGCTAATTCCACTAGTCAAAGTTTACAAGCATTTCGGAGAAGATATAATCTTCAAGACATGGACACCACTCATTGTATGTTTGAATGCAGGAATCCTGGTTACTGTATAATATGGGTAACAACGACTTTTAAAGTATTTCTTACGGAAATTTCCTCATTCAACACAAAAGAAACATATCTAACCTGGTGTTAAATGTTCATGGTATCCCTTAAAAATGATTTCGTGGCCATAATGTTTTAGTTCTCTCTGATGTATGTAATTCTTTCTCTTGGGTTGCTGTACCACAAATCAAAGGCATAATGATTTAATCAAGAAACATAGTGATTTACTGTATCTTTTTAAGATTAATAAAATTATAGCGAGTGAAGCTCGAACGCCAAAGTACGCGACGAGTTTGCTCTAATGATTATATATGTGTGTGTCTCGTGATTTGCTTTACAATGATTGGGGTTACCCGAAGTGTTCTGGGAAAATGTCGCCGTCACTGGAATTATCAATTTTTCCTCACCAAAAATTGCAATGAAAAAAAATATCGAATCACTGATGGCGTATTGCAAGTATCACTTAAGCTCTGCTACCGACTGTATAGCGCTTCGAAATATATGACGTCACGATACACCAATTTTTCGCCAAATATTCTCCGAATACATATGAACTTAATGGAAGCATACTACAAATGATTTAAATTTACAAGTCAATTTTCATGGCGAGTATATCCGTCGATTTTTATCTAAAGATAATGGCCCAAGTATAGTATACGGTAAAGTATTTCCAAGCATTGCGCACTATGTTTTAAAAATATGTGATTTATACGATTTTTGATGTATTTATTTAGTATGTGCAGTAATGAATTGATTTTGATGTTTTAATATTTCTATTAACACATTAATATGCAAGAAATGAATGATGCATTAAACTTAGAAGATGATAATGGAAATCATTTTATTTTGATTATAGATATTGGTAAAAATGATTATCTAAATTTTCTTGTAACATTCATTATCAAATGGCAAAGTGAATAGATGGACATGGAACAAGTTGACAGGTATGCTGGTCAACAGGTATACTGGTCAGCAAGTCGACTAGTAAGCAGGTTAACAGGTATGCTAGTCAGCAGGTCGACAGGTATGCTAGTCAGCAGGTCGACAGATCAGCAGTTTAACAGGTATGTTATGAAGCAGGTCGACAGGTATGCTAGTCAGCAGGTAGACAAGTCAACAGGTAAGCAAGTTAACATATATTCTATTCGGAAGGTCGACTGGTGTGCTAGTCAGCAGGTGGACAGTTATGGTTTTTAATTTGTGAGTGAAGAAATTCTTTTTGAAAATAAAAATGAAATTATAAATTTCTCAAAACTTCTATGATTGAAGTCAAATTTTCATTGTTCAGGGATTGTATATCTTCATTTTTGTTTAGACTAAATTTACATTCAAAATTTCATTTGTAAGAATCGTCTATCAATTTTTGATACACATCACATTTGGGATGTCCGTAACGATATCTATTTGAAAATTCATTCAAAACAGCACCTATTCTTTCATGCAGAATTCTTTTCATCTTTTCAATTTTAATTTTGGTTATTCCCCATGCCTTCAATTTCGTTTGTGCAAGTTTCGTCTATTGATTTCAATTCCTTGGAACGATTTACTGTGTAATGAACAAATCACTCTTCCACTAATGAATTGTAGGCCGACCAGCAGTCTAAGTGAATAGTCGATCCTTCTAGTACAATATTCATTATGATGGGAACCAATGCATTTTTGTTTCTTTTATCCACAACTTGAAAAATGACCATTCCAAAAAAAAAATAAATAAATAAAAAAACAAAACAAAGGTGTCTTGCCTTCCAGTCCATCTATTATATTTTCTATTTTTTCCATACAAACTTTCACCAATTTCAATTATTCCCATGCTTTCTCCTAAAATAATGGGGTCGTTCTTAAGGAAGATCACTGTTAAAGATCCTAATCTGTCGTACCATTCGATAACAGTTTTATGGTTGATGTCCATTAATTTTTCAACTTCATAGATTTGGAAATCCAATCCAAAATAGTAGATGATTTCCGCAAGGTTTTCTTTCCACCCCACATCTTACACAGAGGAGCCCGTTCTCCTTCTCCTCTGCACTGTTTAACATCGATTGAAGCTAAAAACATACATGTATATCCCTCATCTCCAGGAACTATTCCATATCCACCATTATCGGACTGATGTTTCTGGAGTCCTGCGGTAGTATAGGATTCCCAATGTACATTCAAACCATGTTTCCTCTTCATATTTTCAAAGACAGGGTCCATAATTCTGTAGAAAGTGTTAGACTTCCCTCCTCCCGGAGCGCAAACATTCAT
This sequence comes from Ostrea edulis, assembly GCF_947568905.1. Classification (NCBI taxonomy): domain Eukaryota; kingdom Metazoa; phylum Mollusca; class Bivalvia; order Ostreida; family Ostreidae; genus Ostrea; species Ostrea edulis. The sequence continues at coordinate 80,704,094 of NC_079164.1, read as the reverse complement.
AATAAATTGATTCAATACCGTGGCAAAATCAAAACTTTCCACAAATATTTTCGTTAATGGCCCACATAAAACAGCTGTCAGTTATCAGACTCGCGGTCACCATAGTCTTTGAACAGTTCGTAGCCTTTTCGAATAATATAAGCCAATTGTCCATTTTGTCGTTAAAGACAAATTGCCATGGTATATTAATTCCAAAAGACTTAAATTTATACAATTTAAAAACACCTTCCGTCAGAACAATACGTGCCCCTGCCATTTTCAATATTTTTTTTGGTTACCAAGGCAAACGTTTATGAGGTCACTTTGATAACACTGGTTTGCAAAATAACTCTGCACATGTTTTGGCATTACCGTGTTATTATACAGCAATTATTTACGTTTAACGTTTAATATTTCAACTAAAGGACTGAAATGGCTGGGAAAATGAACGAAATGTATTCGGGATCTCCTGAAGCCATAGACTTTCACAGAATCATTTCGAACAAGGATGAATTGATTTCATATTTGAGGAATAACAAAATTCTGATGAATCAGACGGAATGTGAAATATGTAGTTCTGAAATGAAAATTGCATGCCGTAACGGTATATCGGACAAACATCAGTGGAAATGTATGGCGTGTCTTTCAACTTATTCATTGCGGAAACATTCTATATTTGAGATAAATATTCAAATCAATTTATCAAATGTAATATATTTTCTTCATGTAAACAATTTAATTGATTTTAATAATGTCTACTTACGAAAAAATTGAAATTTATGATACATAATGTAAATAAATTACCTATGCATTCATAAATATTATCTTCAAATTTACATATATATTTAAAATCATGTAGAATTCCAATAGTTTTGGAATATTACTTTTTGTTATTGATGATGGATGGAATATCGGTTTTGATACAAAGAATGTGAACCTATCGATGAGCCCATCGTCTCCACCAATACATACCAGTTCCTACATCATCGGTTGAGGTTGGATGGATATACAACACGAGAGTGATGTTCTTTCAAAGCCCCTACATCCGGAAACTAAAGTATGTTGTTGACGGATATCTATGAAGAGCATACCAAAGGATGTGCCTACACTGTACACACTTTTGCGAGAGGCAGAACTAACATTTGAGACCTTCACTGATTCATATGCAGATTTCATGAATTCTAAATATGGATCTGATGAAGGTATAAAATAATGGATTTAAAAAATCATTATTAAAAAAACACCGGTAAATAAGTTCTTTTTTCTGTTAAGAGTTGTACAGAAATATTAATTTATTTTTAATTAAAATTCAAGAGATGATTTGAAATTTCAAAATCGGAATAAAATTAACAATTTATTAATTGATGAAATCATAATTGTTATTCATTGTCAGGAAGTAATGTATGTTTCATATTTTTGTAAAATAAGACATAGAGAAGGATTCAGTGAATTCAGGAAATGTTGACAATTCTGAAAATGAATGGACAATCTCCAACTTCATTGAGAGAGAGAGAGAGAGAGAGAGAGAGAGAGAGAGAGAGAGAGAGAGAAAGAGAGAGAGAGAGAGAGAGAGAGTTTGAGTTTTAAACGTTTTGTGTACATCGAAATCCCCCGTGCGTACCGATGAGGTCTATCCAGAAAGGCTGAAAATATTAAAAGTACGCTCTGATTTTACAAATAGGTTTAAATTTTGTTTTATAAAAGTATATGTTTTCATTTTTAGAAAATACTTATATTTAATCAAAAGGAAATGTTTATTGGCAATATATGGATATTTAATAATGATTTAAATTATACTAATTATGCATTTCAGTTGAATTAGAACTTTTAGAAAGGCAACGATTTGGAAAGTTGAGAAGAAAAAAGATCAAGGTATGATGCACGAGACATCTTCTACTAGTTGCATTCTTCATGTGTTGATGAAGTGGAAGATCATCAGAAGATGTTGAAATCTGTGTCCATTAGTCTAGAAAGCTACACCGATTCGTTTAATGATATGAGTGCGATATATGAAGATATGAAAAGGTTAATTAAGTACCATCCACAAGCAGAATTGATTGAATCTTTGTGGTAAAAGTGGGTTAGGGGGCATTGCATGTACACGTGGAACAATATATCTGTGTTGCCGTTGATTTGTTACTTACCTTAACGGTATTTGTTATTTGGATTAAAAGTAGACATGATGTATTCTATATTACATTGTACACACACGTCTGTCTTCTGGGATTTTACCAGGCTATTTACTGACCTGCTGACTTGTCGACCTGCTTCTATTTGTATTTTGAATGACATGTAATTATGACTATGAATGATTTTGATTTCCTCAATAAATTGTATAAATGGAGAATGCCTCTTGCCCGGCAGACCTGCCTATACCGCTGTTCTACAGGTGCATAAAGTTCTTTACGTGTCCCAACACCTGTTTAGATTTTCAAGTTTGCTTGTTTCTATCAGACATGAAAATTAATCCCAATAAAAATTGTTTGTACATAGGATTCAAGTCTTTATGAGGCCCAAGAGTTGTTAATAAAATGTAAGTGATCTGGTGAGCAATATACACTGTAGGCCCACTTGTTAATGAATTAAAGGACATCCATCCCTGCCTTACCTTCTCATTTATATAAAGATGTCTTTGTAACATGTCTTAAGAATAAATGTAGTGAAATATAATAATGTCACGATTTATTTTTATTTAGATCTGCTGGTACTTCATCAAGTCGAGGATGTGAGATAACTGATGACCCAATGAAGTTTGAGGATAGTGAACGACTTGTTTATTACCTAAAAGCAGCAGCCACTAAAAAGCATGGTATCCATACAAACTGTCCCGGAGATGTTGAATTAGATTCCCAAAATCACCTATTCATTTCTATTGTAAACATAATTATGAATGGAAGATGCGTGATGTACATTGCCAACAGTATATTGAACAAGAGGTTCACAGGCCTTGTCGGTCACCTGAAGCAATCATAATGATGTACTGAATATCAAATGAATAGCTGTAAGCACAACAAAAGAACAAGAGGCCCACTGGCCATATCGGTCACCTGAATACTAGTGAAAAAGTATCACTACTCCCAAGGGCTATGGAATCTAGAAAAAAATTCCTGCTCTGTATATCTAAGCTAAATTCTAATGTTCAGCAACAGTATAAAACAAGATGTGTTCTTGAAACTTCAATGTCCTCAAAAGTGCACATACGCTGATGAGAGGCTTCAAATAATATAACGTGTGTATTAACATTAAAACAATAAATGATATGACTAATTTGGACCCATCCTAGAGTCAAAACCCTGGGTTGTAAGATTCACCATTTTTAGTACATGTACATCCTTTTCTGCCATTCCTAAGTATCCATTTAAATCTTATAGAGTATTAGCAAACTTACATATAAATACTATATACTAAGTTTAGCCCCATCCTGGGGTCAGAACCCCTACCTCGGGGATCATCAAATTTACATTTTGTACAAGTAAAGATTTTTTTTAAAAGAAATACATCAATTTTACCCCAAAATGAAGGCTCCTTAGGGAGTTGGGGATCATGAAATTTATACTTTCCGGTCTCCTTCACCTACAGATGCTGCATACCAAATTTGGCCCAGTACTTTCTAAGAAGTTGTTAAAGAACGACGACGGACACAGACTAATAGCAATAGGTCACCCGAGTGACTCAGGTAACCTAAAAATTCAAAACCTTCAGAAATGTACTTGTATTGGTGCATTTCATGTATTAATGACAAATTTACATTGTTGTTCGATCAAATAATAGAAAACCGCACGTAGATACAGCAGTTTTTAAAGGTCGTAGGATACCCAAGACCAATGGTCCGAGTAACTCAGGTGACCTAATAATAAGACCTTAAACGAATGCAATCTGGACACTTTTCTTGCTTGAAGTAAAAAATGCTAGATACCGGTCGACAGGGGATGCTTATTCCTCCGAGGTACCTGATCCCACCTCTGGTGTGTCCAGGGGTCCGTGTTTGCCCAACTATCTATTTTGTATTGCTTGTAGGAGTTAGGAGATTGATCACTGTTCGTTATCTTCACTTTTCATACATGTACCAGAAAAGAAGAAGCTTTATAAACCGTGGTAATTTTGATGGTCCTCGAATGTTTCACTGGGTGGGGGTTATTGAGGAGATGTATCTTTACCAACCTCGTCTTCTGGATGAGCTTTGGACATTGGCAACCAACTGTAACCAGTTAGGCAGCAATAAACAAGAAGACTTTAATGCCTTAGAAAAAGAGATTGGAATGGTGTATGGTATATGAAAACAAGATGTCACTCTTTCGCATACAACGTGTAGTGTCTATTGCACTGTCTGACGAGAATGTACATCAGAAGGTACATGTAATCAAATGCATGTGTACAATAACTCCATATAGTTCCATTCTTAAAGTTCATACTAACAATTTGTATCTTACGCCAGCAAACAAGATGTTTGTGAAACATAAATTCTCCCTGCTTGCCAATAAAAAAAAAGAAGAGGCAAGACCAAAAGGTAAAATATTTTGGTCTAAAAATATAGGTCCAATAAGAGAAAATATACAAAAATATAATGCCTTATCACTTGCAGTTCAAAAGTTTTAGTCAATCTTAAAGTTTTTGAAGATTGGCCAAAATTTATATGCTCCAAAACTTCGATTGCAAGAACATTCAATATAAAGTTTATACTAAATTCTTATTTTGCTTTTGTTCGTTACAGTTGCAGTTTATTACAGAAGAGATTTTAAATTAATTGTTTTTAATTCATTTTACCATGTATGTACACGTTTTAATATTTTAATTATGTGTAATAATAAGAAAAAACGAGTCATGTTATTTGCATCTTGCAACAGTAATTTGTTATCGCATTGAATGATTCTATACCGTGCAGGTACAAGAATGTAAATGATATACATGTAATATATATTCTCTGTTGAAAATATCATTTGAAATACTTACAATAAGATTATTGTTAATGCTGTATATAAATATGACGTGCATGTACTTAAATAAACTTGCATCATATTTATAATATTCATGGATGATGATGATCATGTCTTCCAACAGTCTATTGGAATTCCCATGGGCACGAATTGTGTTCCTTGGTTAGCAGACCTCTTTTTATATTCCTATGAAGCAGACTTTATTCATAAACTTCTACGCGAGAAGTTCAGTTGCTATTGTGCAACATGTTTTCCCTGTGTTGTCCACAATTTCACCACAATCACCACTACTACATCTTAATTGATTGATTGGTATTTTCCGCCACACTCATCTGGTGGCGCCCGGTTTTTTATTGGTGGAAGAGAGAACCCAGATACACTGTATCTCGAAAGAGACCACCGACCTTCCGAAAGTAAACTGGGAAATTTTCTCACTTACCGACGCGAGCGGGATTCGAACCCGCGGCGACCAGAGGTGAGAGGCCGTGTGATTTATTTGAGAGCGATGCTCTAACCACTCGGCCACGGAAACTACATCTTGACCAGAAGTATTCCATGCCTCAAAGCAAAAATTAGGACCAACATAATAGAGTGTTATGTGATTCTAGTACTTGAAGTAAGTTTTGTGCATTCTTCAAACCTTCATAGTTTAGAAGATCAGTTAAGCAAGAAATGAAACTGGCAGACTATCATGTATGATGTTTCAATGGTTGATAAATATGTACCCCATCCAGTGTTGCCCAAGAATGAACAAAAATATTCTGATATCATTGATATTTCAGACTCATACGAACACCTTGTTCATAACCGATGTTAAGATTCACATTGATGGTGACCAACTGGCAAGGGAAATATTCTTTGGGGCAAAAGGTTGAGAAGTGCAGCACTGACTGCTAAAGAAAGATTTGTCTACCCTAACATTTGAATTTGTTTATCTGCAGATGAATATTTGACCATGATATATAATTTCTTATTCAGAAATGGTACTGATACATGGACATAAAATGCTGAGAAGATACTAATAACCATTATGAAGACGGTAAAGAGTGGGATGTGTCGTTGACTGATCCATATACATGTATTATGGTTGCAGTGTTGCGTTATTTTGCAATGCTATCCTTAGATGCCAGTCTCACTTCTAACTTTCCAACCATAGATGTGTCAACACAATATGATCTGTATGACGTGTTTCATACCAATTATTAGGCCGTTCTTAGCACACTGATTTTGACTACGGATAACTCAGCACAAATATTTTCTAACGTATTTCATAAAACAAGTAAAACTCAACGAAAAAAGACGCATCAAGCAAAATTGCATTAATTTTCTCATTTGTTATTTGCGATCGTTTTATATGCTGATTTAAGGTAGCTCATTACACCAAAAATGGGGTCGCAACGCTAGTTATTGAGTATGTGTGCAAACTGTTATATCATTTCTAATTTCTTTAATATTCTCAACCTGTTTCCTAACCATTTTTACGATCGGCTCTATTGAAATGACTATAAGTTTAAAATTATGTGGAGCTGAAGGTTCATGCTTATATCATTAAAAAGGTAATGAATAGAGCTATTCAGGAGTATCACCATCCACGAAATCGTGCAAAGTGTTATAGCATTGTGGTACAATACACATCGAACAGCCCTCGTAAAATAACATTTTACAAATTGATTCCTGTATATCAATTAAAATAATAAGGAAAATGCTGCATTAAAGCTGTATGATCCAATGTGCATGTATCATTTTTATACATAATCAGACTTAACTCTATACGAGTTAAGTCCCGTTATTGAGAACGAATAGAACAATTGTGTGCTCAAGATAGACAAGTCCTCTGTCCTTGATTAGTGCAATGCCCATCGGTGATCATCGTGAATCTCCGCAACATCATCATCTTAAGAGACCATGCGCAATAATCAAGAAAACGTTTCTTCAACCCCTCCCACCCTTTTCCCATAATTTTTAATGAGTTTGCTTAGTCTGCAAATGAACCCTTGTTTGCTTGCTGTCGTGTTTTCTTTCTAATTCCAGGTATTGGTGTTCTCCGTGATTCTCGCCAGCCCACGACAATGCATCATGGCTTTACTCAGCTACCAGGCAGGTCATTGTGCATCCGACGTTGTACTCAATTCACGGAAAGAGCTGAATATCAGCTACCCGAATTTTGCTTGAGGCCCTGCCGCAAATTCTGTTAATTTTCCAGAGTCTTTGGCCAAGAATTTGGGCTTCCGTCATTGTGCTTTGTCATTGTTTATACATCATACACTATTGGAAAAGTCGATGTAGACCATTGTGTGTAAAATCCATTGATCATCATTGAATGTGTATCATATAACGAAGATATCGAACATTTACTTTCATTGACCTATGGATATTGAACGCTTATTGATGATGGACGTCATTGTGAATACTGGTTAAGCATTGGCGATTCCTGGATCCGACCCCGACTGTACTGTTGTATCAAAATACACAGCTTCACACAGATAAGACCACCAATGATCTAAAAGTTTGAACTGGTTACGTGACTGTCCCTTGAAATGGCAGAGTGACGCAGTTTGTAAACACCGATTTAAAATTGATTGATTGAATATCGTTTTATGTCCCTCTCGCGAATATTTCACTAATATGGAGACGTCACCACTGCCGGTGAAGGGCTGCAAAATTTAGGCCAATGCTCGGCGCTTATGGCCATTAAGCAGGGAGGGATCTTTATCATGCCACACCTGCTGCGACACGGGACCTCGGTTTTAACGGTCTCATCCGAAGGACCGCCCCATTTAGTCGTCACTTACGACAAGCTTGGGGCTACTGAGGACCTATTCTAACCCGGATCCCCACGTGACCGATTTAAAATCAAGTAATTTTGGATAAAAGCATCACCAAAGAGACATTATTTGTGGAAATGCGCATCTGGTGCATCAAAATTGGTACTTTTTAAAGTTTTACATTACGACCCCTGGGGTCGAGACCTCTGCTGGTGGACTGTTAAGTCCCCGAGGGTTTCTACAGCTTAGTAGCTAAGTACTTCGTTATTAGCTTGAAAATACGGATGTATAGTTAAATGTTGTGATAAGATTTAGAAATTCTTTTCAAAATTAAGGATGATCTCCCTCATGCAGAGCTCTGATCCTTATACGAATTTGGCTCCAGTCTTTGGCACTCTGTTTCTCCTTTTAGCTCTTACAAGTTTATTGTCATTTCGGATTTCCAAAATTTCAGCTTGAGCATCACCGAAGAGACATTATTTACATAAAACAGGTGAAATAATGTATGACATGTCATACAGCCTCATATATACGTGCGATGATTTAATAGCGTTTTTAAAAGATGGAAAACAATGTCGTAATTCGGACCATTCAACTTTAAGAAAGGAAAACTTGGAATCGAAATCCATTTTAATTTGCATGAGAAGGATTTTTAAAATGCCATTTCCGTGGGAAGCACCAATGGAACATACGTGGTTTCGATGTCAATCTGATAGTAGGAAAACAGCCAATGATGCATAATCTTAAAGATAAGAAATTGTCATTTTGTTAAATAAAAGTATCAGACTGTTGTTGTTTTCAGATAGGAAATGTAATTCGCTTGGTTGATTTTATGCATTATACCTGAATTATATAATTAATAAAGATATGAAACAAATTTGATTAATACAATGTGATTCGGCAGGAGTTATACATATATGGATGCACACGCATTTGTATGGCCAATATATATTAATCATAAAAACTCATCAAAATTGCTTTTTCCGTCACATTTGTTACTGGTGAACAATAAAAGGCGAAGATAACGAACAGTGATCAATTTCATAACTCCTATAAGCAATACAAAATAAAGAGTTGGGCAAATACGGATCCATGGATTTACTAGAGGTGGGATCAGGTGCCTATGAGGAGTAAGCATCCCCTGTCGACCGGTCACACCCGCCGTGTGTCCTATATCTTGATCAAGTAAACGGAGTTATCCGTAGTCAAAATCAGTGTGCCAAGAACAGCCTAACAATCTGCATGAAACACGCCAGACAGCATTTGATCCAATGATAGGTTGTATTAACAAACTAGATCGTTATAACGACCATTTTGTGAAATGCTGATTTTAAACGAAACTGTCACCGGCGCGATGGCCGAGAGGTTAGTGCGTTCGCCCTGCATGCGGAAGGCCGAGGTTCGAATCCCGGCCGCGACAAACCTAAGTCGTTAAAATAGGTAGTGACAGTTCCATCGCCAAACGCTCGGATTTAGGTGTGAATGTTACGGGTCCTCGGAGATGACCTTAAAAACGGAAATCCCGTGTCACAGTAGGTGTGACACGCTAAAAACCCTCACTGCGCAAAGGCGGTAAGCGCCGAGCATAGGCCCAAAATTGAAGCCCTTCACCGGTCTTGGTCACGTCTCCATATGAGTGAAAAATTCTCGAGCGAGACGTTAAGCAAGATACAATCAATCAATCAAAAAACGAGACTGTCAGTAGCCTGCTTCGATTTAAAAAATTACCATACGCAGAACAAGCTCTTGCTTATCGAATCAATTGAGAGACGTAAACATCATATGCAGGTGATAACGGAATATTGCTACATAAATATGGGAAGTTGACGATGGAGAAGTTTAAATCATCCCGTTTGTCATAAACAATATTAAGTTTAATATTGGTATTAATAGTCTATTATTGTATTTATTCATATTCAAGATTGTGATATACATTTATATGAATCACTTGTGCATGCGTGAATATTGTTTTTGAATGCTTGTTTAATATGTTCTCTATGTTGTGTTAACAGCGAATGAAAAATAAAACTTGTACTTGGAAAGGTAATGGAGTATTACAGAAGATCATTGTGCGGCTGAAAATAGTTGTGGTCATTCTACCTAAAGCTATATTTGATTGCCCAAGATTGAATGATTCATTGTATATTGTTTAACGTCCATCTCGAGAATTTTTCACTCATAAGGAGGCGTCACCATTGCCGGTGAAGGGCTGCAAAATTTAGGCCTATGATCGGCGCTTATGTCAATTGAGCAGGGTGTTGCTAAAACGCGGAACTGAACGGAATAAAAAAAATTAGAATGATTAATGTAGATAACATAAAGCCAAACATCGGGGAAAAAATGATTCATTTTGATTAAAATCAACGATTTGGAAATAGTTTACAAGCGATAAAAACAACTTTATCTTCAAATATTGCATCATATTTTGATAAATTGATCAAGCGAATTAAGTTAAACATTTGTAAAAGAATTTACAAAGCGTTTTACAAAATTTTTGAATTTTCGGCACTGACAGAGGTGTTAACGAGCAGTGAAACCTATTAGTAGAGAATGAAAAGAACACACGTGATTTATATGTCCCTTCCCCCTGGCAAAACGTCATTAACGCGCATGTACATGTATTTACACATAATACCATGTATGTGTATGTACAAGGAGTTTAATATGTATAAAAAACGATAATTCATAATCTTATTAATTCAACAAGTTAAACATTTTGTGTTTGATTTATTATTTTTAACTAACAAATAATTAGTGACCGCAGCACTCCAATTTTAAATAGGGAGTACTTCTGGCAGTTCACTTCTAAACTAAATACACGTGTACTTGTAAAGCTTAACAGTTAGATTTATAATGTGATGACTTTTACATTCCATTCAAGCATAAATTCTGTGCTAGCCTTTTACCTAATTCATATATTATGAAATAAATCTGTTAATTCCTCTTATTATAGGTCGTAAATTTCGCCCTAGTTTACAATGGTTCTGTTTCAATCTTTCGTTCCCGCTGTATCTCTTCAGTTTCAACACCAATCCGCAGGACATCGGTAAATGTACGAACTTTCACATAGACTCATCCCAAATGAGTCAAACCTTTTTTCCACACCGGACTCGTTCGATTTGATTGATTGATTGATTATTATTGTTTAACGACCCTCTCGAGAATATGGAGACATCACCACTGCCGGTGAAGGGCTGCAAAATTTAGGCCTTTGCTCGGCGCTTTTGGCCTTTGAGCAGGGAGGGATCTTTATCGTGCCACACCTGCTGTGACACGGGACCTCGTTTTTAGCCGAGTTGCAACGAAGTTGAACTCGGCTATTGGTTTGGTGATGCGGGCGGGCGGACGGTTGGGCGTCAACAATAGGTCATAGTGACCGAAAATAGATTTAAAATTCCAAAAAAATTGGTTCTAGGAGGATAACTCGAAATTTTTTAATTTGAATCAAATGAAACTTGGATATATTGTTGGATACCAGCAAAGCAAGGCCCCTATTGATTGTTTGAGAAAAAAGGTCAAAGGTCAAGGTCACAGTGACCGAAAATAGATTGAAAACTTCAGACAAAATATGGTTTTTGGACAGTAACACGAAAAGTTTAAAACTGAATCAAATGAAACTTGGTTATATTGTTGGATAGCAGGTTAGGAAGACCCCATGCAACTCGGCTCATGCACTCCTTGGTGCATATATTGATTTTTACGGTCTCATTTAAAGGACCTCCCCATTTATTCGCCTTCTACAACAAGCAAGGGGTACTGGGGACCTATTCTAACCCGGATCCCCACGGGATTTGAAATTTGATGTGATACATAAATGTATATTGTACCAGGTGTAGAACTAAATTCAAATTCAGTTATCTTAAACATGTCTAGTTCGATTAAAAGCACGTTCGAATTAAAAAGGTTATGTTTGGGGAAAATTGTTCAAAAGATTATTTTTTCTTTTACAATGTTGTTTTCGGGGAGGGGTACCTTTTATTCATTGGATAGGCTCATAAAATCTTTTCGTAAGGTAGCAGCCAGAATAAATTAATAGAATTTGGAAGTTTCTGTTTCCACCCACAGAAACGACCCTCTAGCGCAAACATCCGTGCATCAAAGGATCCCATTGGAAATAAGCTTTCGAGCTTTCATGGGTTATCCTTGGTATGTATGCTTGAATGTATGTATATACATGTATATACCAAATAAACATTTATTTTATTTAAGGCCGGACTTTGAATCCCGGCCGCGACAGACTAAAATTGTTAAACAGGTAGTGACAGTTCCATCACCAAATGCTCGGCACCAGGTGTGAATGTCACGGGTCCTCGGGGATTACCTTAATTACGGATGCCCCGTATCACAGTAAGTGTGTCACGCTAAAGAACCTTCACTGCTCAGTGGCGGTAAGCGCCGAGGAAAGGCCTAAATTTGAAGCCTTTCACCGGTCATTGAAGCCCTTCACCGGTGACGTCTCCATATGAGTGAAAAATTCTCGAGTGAGACGTTAAACAAGATACAATCAATCGATCTATCCCCAAGCCAATGCTCGGAAATAGAAAACACACTAGTTGGATAATAATCATATCCAACCACAAACCATGGGAGACCTTATAATTATGGGATCCTTGAAAGAAAAGAAAAAAGAAGATACTGGGCTCGGCTTACGCATCGCCTGATATGACATTATTCAAGGACCCCTCATATACCCATTCTCACTTAGCTAAAATTATACAATTGTTATTCCCACTTAACTAAAACTGTGATTTTCACACCTGAGTGGTCCCTGGGTATAGTCTGTTTTAGACTAACTACCTGTAAGACATTTTCCAATACTACCGCCAATAGCATTGCAACATTCTATGTTTAATAGACACACATTTTACAATGGAAATGAGACAAGAAATGAGTGGGGCTACGAAGCTCGATTCAATTCGTTTACTTCAAACTCAAGAGGGGTTGCCATTCTATTTACCCGGATATTTATGAACAGCCTATTTCAGATAATACTGGTAATTTTCTTGCACTTAGCATTTCATTAGAAAATAAGAAACTAAGCCTGATATGTATATACGGACCAAATGATCACTCTCCTGACTTCTATCAGAAATTGGGAAATACTATTACAAAATTAAACAACGAGGAAATTATTATTGTTGGGGATTTTAATTTGGTACTAGACACCATCAAAGATTATTTCAATTATGTACATGTTAATAACCTCAAGGAAAGGGAAATTGTTCTACATGTAGATTGTATGGATAGGAAGTAAACAAAAATTCAGATCTATGAAATATTATGTTCTAATATGAATTTCATATGGACAACTCAATTTAAACTACTAAAAAATCTATTATGATGTGGATTTAAATAAAAATTTTAAATTGAACTATGACAAAAAACTTGTGAAGATTAAGTCAATTATTGACCAGTGGAATAAACGAAAGTTGACTCCAATTGGGAAAATAACTTGTGAAATAACTCCTAATCTCACAACTAAATCATTTATGTATTGCCTTACCAAACCCAAAGAGTGCTTTCATAAAAGAACTTAATACTATTGTATTTGAATTTGTCTGGAATTCAAAATCTGATAGAATTAATTAAAAGAAACCTTGTCACACAAAAGTATGCATATGGGGAATTAAAAAAGGTTGATCTAGATCGTTATATCAAAGGACTAAAGTCGACTTGGATAAGGAGATTGGTTATGGAGGACAACTCAAATGGAAAAGTCTCCTTGAAAATAATGTAAACTTGTACAAATTAATAAATACAGGTTCAGACTATTAGGAAATTCAAGAAAAAGTTCTCATTAAGTCATTAAATGTATATATATTATAAGTATACCTTCATTGTTTAATCATCTCAGTCATTTAGACTGATGTGTTCCTTTTTATGTACATGCATTTCTTTATGTGTTTCATTATTAGACTGATATGTTCCTTAAATTTTCTAAATGTGTGTTTCATGTATGCAAACAAACTAAACTGAACCTGTGATCTGTAACAAAACAGACTATAGGTTACCTGTCATTATTTTCCTTTGTTCTTTGACACCCTTACCTGTGCACCATTCTCGTCTAGCTAAAACCAGTCACCCGTACAGATTTTTAGAATTTTAGCTAAGTGGGAAGACACCTGGTATCCGTTTTACCCTTCTGTTAGGGGTCAGAACAAACACAGCAGAATTTACTAACAAAAGACAATAATATTTATTTACAATTGATTATTGAAAGAAAATTGTAACAATAGCAAAATACTAACCTACGTTAGTTGAACAATAAATCCAAACAGAATCTACACACACACACACATAAATAGTAATTCTAAAATCCTAGTTCCCAGTATAATAAAATGCATAAAAAGTGCCTAACCAGAACTTTTTTTATCATAAAAATTGTAGTGTATATATAATTGGAATGAATTTTCTAGTACAATCTTGAAAGACAATGAGGTAACCAATGCGTCATTTTTCTTCTAAAAATCACATGAGGTCTAGGACGATCTAGGTTACAGGTGTCAATGACAAGTAAACATCTAGGTAAATGTAGTGCAAATAGTACACAACACCTCTAAGTGTCTACAAAACTAAAATATCTCCTCTTTTGTTTGCAAAAACAGTAGTTATGGAATGTTACAAAATGGCGAGAGAGAGAGAGAGAGAGAGAGAGAGAGAGAGAGATCGTTTTCGTAAAAAAAAAAATTAAACAGAAGAGATGCAACCCCACTAGCCTTTAAATCCACCACTGAACTATAAAATGTTTAGGCAGTTTAATTTTGGCACTAATGTACGAATTAGTCAACCATATGATATTTTGGTACTTAAATCTAGTTAATATTTTTTAAAAATACATAACAATAAAATGTCGTTCTTTGTTGTTTCATCGGTTGAGCAATCATTACAGAAAAAAAAAATGCATACGCGGGTTATCATTTTACAGCATTGAAAGCATTGCACTTAGGTAATCCGGATGTGAATAAAATATTCAACATGAAGTAATATCGAAATCTAACACTTCAATATTTCTGTCATACGTTTTCTAGGAATTTCTTTATCATCATGAAACGCATATTTGTGAGCAGTTTGAAATGTTTCGATGCATTTAAAATATTCTATTAAGGTTCGGTTTATGAGTACTTAACCTGATTCGATTGATTGATTGATTTTGTTGTTGTTGTTGTATATATCATAATATATGTTCAATATATGCATACCAAGGATCATGTAGGAATAAAGACAAGTTTTTTTTATATGTGACACACACACACACACACACACAGAGAGAGAGAGAGAGAGAGAGAGAGAGTTAAGTAAAGATCAGGCTCCATCGGTTCCACTAGGTATCAAATTTTTCGCTATCACCATTTTTGTAAAATAGGAATTTTTGTGTTTCATAAAAGAGTTTTAAGTAGGATATTGCAAAACGGAAGTTCAATGATTTCTCAGTACATCTTGCTGTATAAATATAGTATTTCAACCAAAGGATAAGAGTATTTTGCATACAAAACTTTTTACCAGGAGTACCTAAAATAAAATATTTTTTGGTAAAAACTATATGAAAGTTTGTTTTATCTTCTATGTAAAGTTCAAATTCATCTAGGAATGCTTGAACACAATCACATTCCCACAGTATATGTTCTATTGTCTCTTCCTCTCTGTGGTAAAACGTACACATTTTACAATTTATTTTTTTAATTTTGAATAGAAACGAATTTGTTGCTAAAATTCTGTTATTTATTCTGTATTGAAACCATTGGAATTTGCAGTTTTTAGTTATTTTAAAAGGTAGCGTATTGAAAATTTTCCAATCTCTGTTATCAATATCCAAAAGCTGACTCCATCTTATTGTACCTGCAGTCACTGAAGAGTTTTTGTTTAAAAATTCATTAAAAAAAACTTTGACTTTTTACACTTCAGTACATTGTAAATGTTTTTTCTAATAAAAGGATTTGGTAATCTTTTAAAGTTAGTGTCTGTACCTGACTGCTTAATCCAAGTTTTTATAGCATGAATAATACTTGCATATTCCAAGAAGTTAATTTTTACATTTGGATAAGTAGCACTAAAAGTTTCATAGCTAAAAAAAAAAGTACCGTCCTCCTCAATAATATTATTAATGTGTCTGATATTATTGTCGAATAAATGTTTATCAAAATACATTTTCTTGCTAATATGGATCATAGGGTTGTAAAACAAAGGTGAATCTGCAGTAACATTAGACTCAGTACAAGTGTTCTGTAATTCAATCCAGGCCTTGAATACATCTACCCAAAATTTATTTTTTAATGACTTTAAAAGTAGATTAGTGTATTCAATCCCATAGGATGTGAATTTATTTAGTTAAAATTTGATATGAAATTACTCAACCCCCTATTTGTAGAGATAAGATGTCTTACCCAAAACAATTTCATTGAAGCAATAAATGATTTTAGATTTATCATTTTTAGACCACCATCCTCATATTTCTTGACAATTACATCCTTCTTTACCCTGTGGGTTGAACAACCCCACACAAAGGAGAAAAATAGCTTTTCTAATTTACAATAGGCAATAGATGGGTTAGGGATGGACATCAGGATATGATTCAACAATGGTAACACTAATGTTTTAATAACTTATCTTTCCAATGGGAGTTAAATATCTCTTCTCCCATTGATTTAGCATAGATTTGATTTTTACTAATTTTGGATCATAATTTAATTTAGGTATATTTTGCAAGTCGACATCAAAATGTATTCCTAGTAAAGTGAATTTAGCAGTACTCCAATTAAATTTACTGTTGGGAATAAGAACATCGTTACTGTATTTTTTTTGAGCCAATCCATACTGTTTGAGTTTTTGTGTAATTCATACATAGTCCAGACATTTCTGAGAAAGCATGTGAAGTTTTAAGAGTTTCTGAAAGATTTTCTTCACTACCATCAAGAATGATTGACGTGTCATCGGCAAGTTGGGAAATTTTTTTCTCCACATTACCAACTGTTATGCCTTTAATTTTTTTTTGGTTTAAAAATGGCGTCAATCGGAGTGGACGTGTAGTGAGGTCGGCTGTGTCGAGGGCCTCTATAACTATAATACAGTATCGCCTACTGATTTTTCAGGTGACCAAATGATTGTGTCTGTGATGGTTTTTATGTTATAGCATATATGGAGAGTATTTTTTGAGATCCAAAGAAGAACATTTTCAGTGATTTTCTCCCGTGAGTTGTGTTCGGAGCTATTTATGGAAACGGCACATTTGAGACATTTATACAAAACGATCAGTGAATACGTGAGTACACACAGATATCAACTTTGAAAAGTGTAATATAAATAGCGTTCTCCTCATCATGACAGAAAGATCAACACGGGGCAGCACAAAGACTGAGTCAAGCCCTCAAAGCTCAAACAAAATTATTTTGGATGAGATTCGTCGATTGAAATCGGAGATAATCACGAAAAAAGACCTAGAAGGTATAGTTAAAAAAAATTCTCGATGAAAAAACCAAAGTAATCCAAGAATCAATCGACGAGAATGCACAATCTTTACGAGCGGTACACAGAAAGGTAGACTCTCAAAATGAGATTATTGAAAATTTACAACAAAAAGTGAGTGAGCTAGAAGAGAATATTGAAGATTCAAAGCGTTACGCTATGACAACGTATTTAATAGCAAACAGAAATGAACAATATTTAAGAAAAAACACTTTCAAAATCAATGGAATAAAAGAAACACAAAGAGAAAACACAAAAGAAGTTGTTAAACGGGTTCTTGAAAAAGGGGGGGGGGGGTCAAGTTAGACGAAGCCGATGTCATCCCTATTCACAGAATTCCGGGGAAAGCGGGAGAACCCGAACCAATTCTCGTGAAGTTGAAAAACAATATGGCAAAATCCAGCGTAATGCGTAAAAAATTCTAATGGACATTGCTGGTTATCGGATGATGTCACAAAACTGAATGGTCAGCTGATTAAGAAACTGAAGGAACATCCGAAAATCGACAATACATGGTACTTTAATCGTAGTGTCTACGGTGAGAAAGATGGCATCAGAATGAAGTTCGATCTACTGGACAATATAGACGAGAAAATCAGAAAGAGGAAGAAATGACCGTGGCTATACTTATTCCGGGAAACCAAATTCTCTATCATGAACATATTTTGGTTTAGCTATTTTTTTGTCATTATGAACTTCCGGATATGGGCGTTCACTGGCATGAAATGAAATGAGGCCCAGGACATTGCTAAGGCTCCACTAAGAATTTTTTGAAGTTTTTTGTATATTTATATATCTTCTCAGCTTTTCTTTCCTTTCTTTTCTGTCTTTCCTTTTTCTAATTCTATTTTAAAGGACAGGAGACATGGTTCTGGGTTGAAGTTCAACATTTATTGCTTACAGGACACACATTTTTCAAACGAAATTGAAAATGATATCAGAAATCTATGGTGATTGCACTGCTTCTTCAGTTCTTATGCTTCAAACTCGAGGGGTGTTGCTGTCCTTATGAATAATAATTTTGATTTCAAGGTTCTAACCGAAAAGGGAGATGTAGATGGAAACTACTTGCTACTTAAAATGTTAATAGACGATCATGAAGTATTGCTATGCAACATATATGGTTTAAACAATGACACCCTTCAGTGTTTTAAAACTGTATAGACACATATTGATGATATGAACTGTAACAATATAATCTGGTGTGGAGATTTTAATTTAGTTTTGAACCCAGCTCTAGATTCTTATAATTATAAACATATAAATAATCCAATGGCTAGAAACAAAATCTTAGACATGCTAGAGTCGCATGGTTATGTAGACCCCTTTAGCGAGAAGCATGAAAATCTTCGTAGATATTCATGGCGGAAAAGATCCCCACTTAAACAAAGTAGACTAAATTTTTTTTACTATCTGGATCTTTACTATCTAGCTTAAATACTTGCAATATTGAATCTAGTTACAGGTCAGACCACTCTTCAATATCTTTGTCATTAACTTTCAATGAATTCAAAAAAGAAAGGGGGCTATGGAAATTCAACAACTCCCTACTTTATGATGATGTTTATTTAGAAAGCTTTAGAAATAAAATTGCACAGATTAAAAAACAATATGCAGTCCCGGTTTACAACATGGAGAATTTACAGACTTCCAGATGAAAACATTTTCTTCACTATCAATGATCAGTTATTCCTTGAAACCTTGCTATTTGAAATAAGAGGTAAAAGTATTTCTTATTCTTCTTATATCAAAAAGAAAAAACACAAAGAAGAGCAGGAGTTAATGAAAGAAATAAAAAGTATTGAGGAAAATATTTCTGAAGGCAATATAAATGAGTTACATGTATATAATAAAAAACAAGAGCTTGAAAAAATTAGAAAGCATAAATTACAAGGAAATTATATCAGAAGTAGAGCTAAATGGGTAGAGGAAGGGGAAAAACCATCAAGCTATTTTTGTCAACTCGAATCAAGAAATTTTACAAGTAAGATCATTCCGAAGTTGGAAATGCATAATGGTGATATGATCCATGATCAGTCAAAAATTCTGATTGAAACAAAATCTGTTTATGAAAATTTATATAAAAACAATCTAGATAATGCAGATTTAGATAAAATATTGAGCTAGCATATGACAATATTCCTAAACTTTCAGAAGGGGAGTCTAAAAGCCTAGAGGGGGAAATCACTTTACCTGAGGCATCAAAGACACTCTTCAATATGAAATCAAATAAATCACCAGGATCTGATGGATTTTCTTCAGAGTTTTTCAAAGTTTTTTGGAATTATATCGGTGTGTATGTTGTTAGATCTGTTAATTATGGATACAAAAATAATATGTTGTCCATCACACAAAGACATGGGGTAATTACACTGTTACCAAAGGGAGATAAACCAAAACACTATCTAAAAAACTGGCGACCAATTTCATTGCTAAACACAGTCTATAAAATTGCATCGGGAACTATTGCAGCTATATTTAAAAAATATTTAGACAAAATAATAGACCCAGATCAAACAGGATTCATATCCAACAGGTATATAAGCGAAAATACTAGATTGATATATGATATAATGCATTATACTGAAGAAGAAGATATCCCTGGTCTTTTATTAATTATTGATTTTGAAAAAACCTTTGATACTTTATCATGGAATTTTATACAAAGAACTTTAAACTTCTTCAACTTTGGTCCTTCCATTAGAACATGGTTTAAACTCTTCTACACTAATATAACATCAACAATTAACCAAAGTGGCAACCTATCTGAGGTCTTTGATGTTCAAAGAGGCTGTAGACAAGGGGATCCTTTATCTCCATTTATATTTTTGATATGTGCAGAGATTTTGGCAATAGCTTGATTGATGTTTTCCACCACACTCAACAATTTTTCAGTTATCAGGTGGCGCCCAGTTTTTATTGGTGGAAGAAAGAACCCAGATACAAACCACCGACCTTCCGAAATTAAACCTGGAAACTTTCTCACTTGCCGGCGCGAGCGGGATTCGAACCCGCACCGACAGAGGTGAGAGGCCGTGTGATTTTGAGCGCGATGCTCTAATCACTCGGCCACGGAGGCCCAACCTGATTCGAAGGAATGCAATGACTTTTACAATTTAAATGAAAGGTGAAGATGACGAACAGCGAACAGTGATCAATCTCATAACTCCTATAAGCATGTAATATAAATCCTTAAAAATCATCCGTTTCTGTGCTTGTGCATCTTTTATGTGTATAAGTTATAACTGTTAAAATTTCATAGTTTACATGTTTCTAAGGACCCTCTGATATTCCTATTTATTCAAACAGCTGTATATATTTCCTTATTCGTTTTTGAGGGTCACACGTTGTTGTACAGGATACAGAACTGTGAGAGGAAAGTGTGAAATTATCTGTTCAAATACAGGCGATAGATTCTCATTAGCAATCAAGAAAAAGTGCATTTAATGTACAAATTTAAACTATCGCGTTTAGCTTTTTGAAATCACAGCAAATTTCCTTATTAACATCGAGTATTAATTGAACATGCACATTCATTTATGACAAATCGATCACTTAATCTGTATTTTAATTGAAAGAACACATTTTGAGGTCAGTGTTGTAAAACATTCAAAAACTTTTTCGATACTAAACACTAGCCATATTTGTGATGTTTTATGCGATACATATAACCCCTTTTCTTTGACTATTACAATGTCATTAAGTAGGGCAATATCGAATAGGTATGTACGCAAATATGTAGTATATCAATCGAACGTTTATTGGTAAGTAAAACTTGAAAATAATCATCCTGAGCTGGGGCCACCGAGTTTGATAAGCCATATACAAATATTATCACCCGGGTGATGGGGGTCAGGCTAGGGTTAATTAAGATATTTCCAAGGGAAAATGAACATGTGAAATACATGTATCAGTTGAATGTCTTGGGACGTATAAATGGGGTATGGTCACTCTGGGTATGTGGACCATTCACCGAGAACAGATGTCAATCCAAATTGTCGGGTTAAGATGACCGTTTTTTTTAAGGTACACTTGTAAACACGAAATATTTATTTGGATATGTTTTTTCCAAATCGTACATATTCTATATATGCCATCATTTCTACCAGTCATGACACACTTATTATTCTAAGATGCAAATTTGTCATTTTGCAGTCATATCTTGTCGGTACTTTTACATGTATTTAACTTTGACTGCTGATTTATTTTATATTGTGCTTTCTTTCCAGTCATTTCAACTTTCTTACATATTTTATTAAATGACCTATTTTATTCTTTAAGGGGTGTTTTCGTTTTATCAAGTGAAGGCAGACGGATTTTTCATTTCTTTTCATTTTATTCAAGTGGAAGGTGAATATATATATACTTAGGGCAGTTATGTTCATTTAAGAGTTCATTGCTATATCCGTGCTTTATATATATATTGTATTTGACTTTGCACCCACTTTGTGGGTCCAACACATTTAGGCTTTTTAGGCATCGGATCTTGTTGGAATTCAGTGCACTGCTATCTATAAATATTCTCTTTTAAATTTTAATGGAAATAAGTGTAATCAAAGTACCGTCGTATTAATTAATTTATTCTTGATAACGTGAGCTCTCATGCCTTACATACGGAAATCCTTTTCATACATACACCATACTCCTAAATTTATTCCAATTGAAAATGTACACCGCTGGATTATTCATGTTGTTGTCTCTGTTAATGAAATCAATGTGTACAGACCTCACACCCGAGGAACCGCTGTGTTATGATCCTAAAACTCCGTAAGTAACTAAGAAATCTTGTGTATAATGGATTACAAAAATATGTCAAATCACCAATATGCACAAATAAACCAATATCTTTATTTAGAAATATTAAGCGGTGTTGTGCCGGATTCAGAACCCTTGGAGGGAAATGCTACCGTGAGTTGTTTTATTCTTATACCATAAGTTTAGTTTGAACAGAAGATTTAACACCATGTGTTAGAGATGAATAATTGACTGCAATCATCATGATCTCGATTCCATATATATTTATTTTGTAATTGCAAATGAAAGATTTGATTTTATGTTTCCTTATGAAAGTTAATTTTGCCGTGTTAACAATTTACCTGGGTTTTTTATGTTTAGCCTGCATAGGATCGTTTGGGGTGGAATGTAGCAAACCATGTCACGAAGGTTATTACGGAATACAGTGCGAGGAAAAATGTCAATGTAACACCTGTAACAAAACAACGGGGGAATGTTTCAAAGAAACCACGGTGTCAAGTAGGTGTTTTTCTAATAGCAGTGAATTTGTACACTGACGTAGTCAACTCAAGAGGAAAGTATTCGCATAAAGTACAAGTTTGACCCCCTCCCTTCACGTTGTTATTTCAATGATACATGTACATTGAGTGCCATTTACAAGCCTATGGTATCCCGTGGGTAGGTACTCAGTTTTCCCTTGCTTGCCGTAAGAGGCGACTAAATGGCGCGGTCCTTCGGATGAGACCGCAAAAACCGAGATCCCGTGTTGCAACAGGTCTGCTCAATGGCCATAAGCGCCGAGCTAAGGCCTAAATTTTGCAACCCTTCACCGGCAGTGGTGACGTCTCCATAATGAGTGAAATATTATCGGAGGGACGTAAAACAATATTCAATTAAGCAAGCGTATGATTAGTCTGGTTAACAATTACATGTACATTTTCCCAGAGACATAAGCACAACAAACATTCTGCATGACAATACAGAGTCCCCTACCGGTCGCAAAAAGTCTTGGGGCGCAACAATATTTAAAGTTCAATGTGTAGGTTATGGTAAAGGGGAAAATTGGGCAACCAGGATAGGAAAGGAGTGGTTGGAAATCAACTACTATTCAGGTACAAAGAAAAGACCAGGTAGAAAGACAAATCTATAACTAGGTTGAGGTCTTTCACCAAGTCAATGAACTGTAAATTGTAGGTGATAATGAATAATCTACAAAAATAAAAAAAAAACTTGGATGTAAACTGATAATTCATGCTAAGTTCAAGGGCCATCCCCTGGGGATCCGGATTAGAATAGGTAATCTGTACCCCTTGCTTGTCATAAGAGGTGACTAAATGGGCGGTCCTTCGGATGAGACTGCAAAAACCGAGGTCCCGTGTCACAACAGGTGTGGCACGATAAAGATCCCTCCCGCTTAATGGCCATAAGAGCCGAGCATACATGTAGGTCTAAATTATGAAGCCCTTCACCGGCAATATTCATAGTGCAATTAGTGCAACTTTCAAATTCTGAAAATCAATGTTTAAGGACTTTGATCATAATATTGATCTGGTTTTCTAAAACTTTTATTAAGAACACTAAAATAGTTTTTAGTTAGGTTCCAATCTATAAAGAGAAGTAGAGTGATCAAGCTTTAGTTAGGCATGCGCAGACTGAGTTTTACCTACAACATCCAGTTTTACCTCGCTTATATTTTTGCGTGGACTTTAGGGTCAGGTAATTAACGTCTTACATTTAAGGAAGAAGGGTTTTAAAGGTTGTACTGAGTATATACCTAGAGGCTTTAACCCCACCGCTAGGACACCAAAAGGATAGAACTACGAAATTTACTATTTAGCTCTCCACCCCTTAAACAATCAACGAATATTTTGGTCAATATTTGTCATACAATATCTAAGCGGAAATAATAGTAATAGACACTTGCGGAACTCGGAAGATTTAACAGATACCTTATTAATATATGTACTTTTATTTTTTAATATAGGAATGTCGTCGGTACATATATCCATATTGGTTTTCAGTTTCGCCGGAGCAGTTCTGGTAATGGCATTGATAATTTTCAGTCGTGTTAAAAGGTAAACTGTAAATTGATCTGATAATTTGATATTGTTTACTTATTTGATTCTCCGTTTTATTCCTTAACAATATTATCCTAATGCAAGGTGAAGATAACGAACAGTGATCAATCTGATAAATCCCATAAGCAATACAAAATAGATAGTTGGGCAAACACGGACCCTTGCACACACCAGAGGTGGGATCAGGAGCCTAGGAGTAATCATCCCGTAATGCTTGATGATCATGTCATAATTCAGCTTACATGTATATTCTATATACTCACATACGTATGCAATTCAAAGATTTCGTAAAGGTTATAATAGTTCTTGTATATGTAAAACTTATACGGTACCAATTTTGATGCACCAATAATGTCTCTTCAGTGATGCTCAACCGAAATGTTTGAAATCCGAAATAACTATGAAGTTTAGAGCTAAATATAGCCAAAAAAGTGGAACCAAATTCGTCCAACGATAAGAGCTATGCATGAGGGAGATAATCCTTAATTTTGAAATGAATTTCTAAATTTTATAACAGCAATTAAATATACATCCGCATTTTCAAGCTAGTAACGAAGTACTTAGCTATTGGGCTGTAGAGACCCTCGGGGACTAACAGTCCACCAGCAGAGGCCTCGACCCAGGGGTCATAATGTAAAACTTATACGGTACCAATTTTGATGCACCCGATGTGCATTTCGACAAATAATGTCTCTTCAGTGATGCTCAACCGAAATGTTTGAAATCCGAAATAACTATGAAGTTTAGAGCTAAATATAGCCAAAAACAGCATGCCAAAAAAGTAGAGCAAAATTCGTCCAAGGATAAGAGCTATGCATGAGGGAGATAATCCTTAATTTTGAAATGAATTTCTAAATTTTATAACAGCAATTAAATATACATCCGTATTTTCAAGCTAGTAACGAAGTACTTAGCTACTGGGCTGTAGAGACCCTCAGGGACTAACAGTCCACCAGCAGAGGCCTCGACCCAGGGGTCATAATGTAAAACTTATACGGTACCAATTTTGATGCACCAGATGCGCATTTCGACAAACAATGTCTCTTCAGTGATGCTCAACCGAAATGTTTGAAATCCGAAATAACTATGAAGTTTAGAGCTTAGAGCTAAATATAGCCAAAAACAGCGTGCCAAAAAAGTAGAACCAAATCCGTCCAAGGATAAGAGCTACGCATGAGGGAGATAATCCTTAATTATGGAATAAAATGTTAAATTGATTTTATTAGGAATTGTCCATGATATTAAAGGATTGATATGAATTGAAAGAACAAGGTATGATTGTATACATAAAAAGGCCCAAACATTTTCTGTCTATAAAATGTATCTGGGATTAACCTTAATCAGCGTTTTAAGAAAGTAAAATATATCCAGGTATACTATGTCAACAAAATCAGAATGATATTCATAATTCAAAATAAGCCTGAAAACTGTCAAATGTCATACAGATTATTGCTCAGGAAAAGATGTGCGTATTTGTCGAGGAAAATGAAAATAATATATGTTGTGTATATTTTAAGATGAAAAACATACTTGAATATGAATTTGCTCGACGCATGCGCTGTATGTTTTCTGAAAGGAAAACCACCTAATTAAATGATACTTATCTCCATCTCGTTATCAAAAAGTAAAAAAACCAAAACCAAACTGTTCAATCTCAAATCTTGTAAAGCTGACAACTCTGGATACACCAGAGGTGGGATAAGTTACTTAGAAGAATTAAGCTTCCCCTGTTCACCGGTCACACCCGCGAGCGAGCCTTACATCTTTATCAGGTAAACGTAATAATCTGTAGTCAAAATCAATAAGAATTGGTATGAAACATGTTAGACAGCATTTAACTGAATGGCAAATTGTATTTGAAAATCATATCACTAAATGTATAACAAACATAGAATTTGCCAAATGCTGACTTTAAACGAGACAGTTGAAATCCCTGTACCATAAACTTATTTGTCAGTAGCGTGCCTCAAAATTGATCATATCTGATACTTTGACATACAAATAAAATTAATGACTGTCCAAATGTTTAATTTAAAATCTTACTTTAAGAAAAGTTGTTCCATTCTTTTTCAGGCCATGCTCTACAGTAACTGCACACGAATTTTACCTGGGAGAGAGCATGCCTGGTGCTGATACCTCTCAAAGCTACACGAATATAGAACAAAATATCTACAATGAGATTGACACCATGCATTATTTAGATCCAGTGGATTCTATCGAAAAAAATAATGAAAACATCAGACAAGAAAAGTCGGAAGAAAAAAGAGATAAGAGGGCAAGAGAGAAGTCCTCACTATTGTCCCTTCTAATGAGGAGAAGTAATAACTGTCAGTTTGATATGACGGATAGAGGATACACAGACATCATAGAATCAGATTTGAGTGTAAATCCACCAATATCAACAAGAACTACTCGTACAATGACAACATCAGAACCACCGCCACGAACAAACACGAAAATAACAACAGGACCATCAACTAGACTTCCGGGGAAAGGAAAGAGAAAGACACGTCCACAAACACCACCTGTTATAAAAGAACAAACGACGACACATCCATTATTAGCACTCACAATAAGAACACCGTCACCTCCTGGAACCAATTTTAAAGCAAAAACAATAACAAAACCATCTTCAGTAGCACCAAAAAAAGCCACCACGTTTTCCGTTTTTAATAAAACCGAAACTGACACAGCAACTTGCAACACAAGCAGAAAAAACAAAACCAGCATCGGTACATGTAGAACCAACATCATCTGAGAACGCCCCACCACCACAATCACCAAATACAACAGATGCAACATCAGAAATAGCACCACCACAGATAACTACAAACGCAACAACACATACACCCCAACCAACTACAACAGTCTCAAGACGGAGGCAGGAAATGTCAGGCAAAATGCAGGAAATCATTAGTTTTTATCAAACAGTCCACATAACAGAATGATTTTTTAACTAGGTAATCCGAGTCATCCAGGGAATACATTGCCATCTGTTTTGTATATCAGCCTACTTCACGAACAGCATTTTTTCCTTACTCTGATAGCGTACTACATAGCATGAAAGGTGAAGATAACGAACAGTGATCAATCTCATAACTCCTATCAGCAATACAAAATAGATAGTTGGACAAACACGGACCCCTGGATACACCAGAGGTGGGATCACGCACATAGGAGGAGTAAGCATCCCCTGTCGACCGGTCATACCCGCCTTGAGCCCTATATCCTGATAACGTAAACGGAGTTGTCCGTAGTCAAAATCAGTGTGTCAAGAACGGCCTAACAATCGGTATGAAACACGTCAGACAGCATTTGACCCAATGATAGGTTGTATTGACAAACTAGATCGTTATTATCGACCATAGAATTTGCGAAATGCTGACTTTAATTGAGACTGTACGATCAATTTGTTTATCAGTAGCTTGCCTCGATTTAAAACTGACCATACACAGAACAAGCTCTTGCGTATCGAATCAGTTGAGAAATATAAACACCATATGCAGGTGATAATGGAATATTGCTACATAAATGTAGGAAGTTGACGATGGAGACGCTGAAATAATCCCGTTTGTCATACAGTTCAGTTGTCAGTTTGCCGTTAATGTCTACTTTCAATAAAACATCTAAGTATGAAGCAGACATTAACTGGATCCAGTATATTATTTATATCCCAACTATTTGACAGACCTGAGTTATTCTTTGACACAGCTTGTTGCATTTTTCTATCTGTTTAACTTATAGACAACACGAAAGTTTGAGTGAAGTCTGGTAATTTATTCTTTTAAAAAATGACTTGAAACAAAATGAAGGCTGGAGTAAGATTATGCAAGAACATTTAACGTAGTTCCACACTCCTGTGACGTCATAAGATTTTGCAAAGTCAATAATTTAATGACTGGAACATAAATGTTGTTGGAGTCTTTTTCAATAGTTATTGTAAAAAATCTTGTTAGCCATAAAATATTTCAAAAGTCTTAGTTATATTTGAATATTCAATGATGTGTTTCAAAATGTTGAATCCAAGGACAATAACTCTGTTTACATTAAATTATTTATCAAGTCCATTATGCAATAGATTTCCTATATTTTTCACAAACATTTTACCAAGGTGACAAGGAATTATTATCAGTGTCTTTTTATGAAATTACATAGAATTTTAATCCATGAGTGGTTTTGAATAGCTCAGCTGTATGGTGCCAGACTTAGGTTTTTTATGGGGGTATACATACTCTGGAAGCTATAGATTTGAAATTATTAAGGAAAGGTATGGATTTTTTCCCATAAATAAATATAACATATGTACATCTACTAATAAAAAAAAATGATATGTAAACCATGCTAAAAGGAAATTGTGTCCATATTTGTTTGTTTTTTAACATTTTGGAGAATAAGGCTAATTCAATAATTTTGTACTTATTGTACTAAAACTTGATGAACAGATTGAAAATGACATGTGTTTTAGTTATTGACATGTTTCCTGATAAATAAATGCAATTTAAATTATTTTTTTGTGTTTTTATTTTAAAATAACAACAGATAACTGTTTCCAATGAATTTCATAAAAATCTACATAGGGGTGCATTACTTCAGTAGTGTCTGTAGTGAAAATTAATATGGAAATCCTTAACTATTTCGCCTTTTCTCATTACTCTGAATGTTAATTTATTGATTCCAAACAAAAAAATGCTACTTAAACCCCAAAAATCCAGGACTAAGGACCCACCTTAACATATTAAAAATTGCAGTACATATTGCGAAATAGAGACGACTAGAAATAAAGTCTTATCCTAACCAATGACACAACTATTGCATATTTAACTGACGATACATGTATTTACATAATTATACAAAAAGTTAATGCACAAAGGCCACAAAATTTGGAAGTGCTATGGAGCGCCAACTATTATACAGTATATTATAAGTAGAATACAATGGTGAATTTCGCAGTCCCTGTTCCGGGGGATGGGGATGTTGTTAAAAATGACGCTTATTTTATAAATCTTCAGAAAAACTCTTATTCATGCGTCAGGGCGTAGTTATATAACCAAACAGTGACAATAAAATATCTAAGTACGAAGGAGATGTGGAGGTATATGTAGTGTCTTTTATTTCGAGTTCATTGGGATATATCGAATCGACCATAGGCGCCTGGGTCAAGGATATTTCACTATAACCTATATAACAATGGAGGAAATTCGAACCACGAATAAATATTTCTCTCTGATCTATGGTGTCTCTTTATACATTTTTCATGTTCCAGGAAGCTTAAATACACGTGTCATTATCACAGAACACTAATTTATACACGTTTTAAAAAATGTCTTATCCCACTGATTCATAATATATAACCAGGCTTGCAACTCAATTTACCCCTTTCCGTACCCCATGAGATATTAGTCGATTAAAAGTTATTTACACTGCTTACCAGCCAGTTTCAGGGCCCCATTCACTCCCAGTAATTCTTCTTTAATAATTAAAATCCTCTAATAACAGCTGTCTATCCGTTGTATATTTTTAATAATTTTTTTCTTCTCATGTACAAACGTTGGAATAAACTCTGCTTCGAAAAAGAAGGTATTATATAAAGATTTACAAATCGTTGATGTCTCTTTCAAAATATGTTTTGAATACCAAGGTAATTTCCTTTTAATCGAGTTAATAATTGAAATTGGTTTTAGATATGACTTATTTTTAGTTCGTTATTTTCAGATCATTTGATTATCAGGTATATGACAATAATCAATAAGTGGTTTGTAAGTACATGCATATTTGTATACTTATCTTTGAATTGTTTTAATCCTGCATACTTTAGGAGGATGTGAAAACACTTGTTTTATTCTGTACCATTACGTAATTACTATAGTCATATGAATGTACTTGATAAATGAAATTATGGATTTTTTATTCCTTGTTCTCTTTGGTTGTCATCGATTTTTATGCAGCTGGGTTACCTCAAAAGAAATATTGAATCATTCTGCACCTGTGCCAATAAGCCAAATAATATTTATCTTCATAAGATTTTTTTAAAATGCTTTCATAAACATAAGGTCAAGTTAAGATCAAGCAAATTTTGTTTAAAGAGCATATGCGCATTGATTGTTTTGTAAATGTTGAGCAAAGATGACAGTTAAATATTCAAATCTTTGTGAAGTATTGTAAATGGGAACATTAACTTTGCTTACTACATGTATGTAAAGTGTATGCAAAGGTGATCAATATATCTCCTTTAAGTAAAATTAAAATAAACATCTTGAGTTTTCTCGAAAATCATTACCAATCTTTAAAGCATTTGTAAGTATTTGTAAAGGTGCTTGTCATGCCGTGTAGAGAGCACACATTACGTAATATTTGTTATTTGGAGGTTAAAGATGAGCACCATTTTATTTTCAAGTGATCACTTTATGATGTGTACAGGAAATGGTTTAGGGAATGTATGTATAATTTTCTACAATTGTTATCAACAGAAAATGGCAATGAATTAAGTGATATAGAGGGAACTTCCTACAGAAATCAGGCACGTGCCGCTTAGAGACACAATTGAAGAAAAACGTTTGTTGAAAATCAATGTATATACACTTTATGTTGAAGGTCTTAGGACATAAGTTTAAACAGTACTTTTTCTCTCTCCGTAAATATTTATTTTATTTCATAGCCGCCTCATAAAAAAAACTTTATTTGTACGTGTTTGCCCAACTATCTGTTTTGTATTGCTTATAAGAGTTAAGAGATTGATCACTGTTGGTTATCTTCACCTTTCAAAATTAATGAAGATAATAATACAAATAAATCGAAAGGCAAAGGCACCCAGAACAGAGAATTGTTACGAAAATCAAATTTCGGTTGAGCATCAATGACGAGACATTATTTGTCGAAATGCGCATCTGGTGCATCAAAATTGGTACCGTATAAGTTTTACATTATGACCTCTGGGTCGAGGCCTCTGCTGGTGAACTGTTAGTCCCTGAGGGTCTCTACAGCCCAGTAGCTAAGTACTTCGTTACTAGCTTGAAAATACGGAGGTATATTTAATTGCTGTTATAAAATTTAGAAATTCATTTCAAAATTAAGGATTATCTCCCTCACGCATAGCTCTTATCCTTAGACGAATTTGACTCCACTTTTTTGGCACTCTGTTTTTCCCTATAATAACTCTAAAACTTCATTGTTATTTCGGATTTCAAACATTTCGGTTGAGCATCACTGAAGAGACATTATTTGTCGAAATGCACATCTGGTGCATCAAAATTGGTACCGTATAAGTTTTACATTTATGACGTCATAAGAGAACAGCAATAGGCTGCGTTGAAGATCGTAGCAGCTAACCTTGGGACTAGGTATGGTGGCTGATTTCTGCCATTTTACAACGTGTTGTCGTTTTATCATTTTGAGGCGAAAAGTAGCTAATATTATCATTTTGTCGTCTTTTCGTTATTTCGGCACGAAAAGTCGCTAAATATCGTTTTGGTGTCTTTTTTGCCTCGTAAAAACAAATTGACGATAAAGTGTGTAATGACACAAATCAGCCACCATACCTATCCCCTATGATCTTGAACGCAAACCTCTGTAACCCGAATTGGAACATAACTCGGCCTCTACTGTGATGTCAAGAAGGCCGAGCGATGTTAGTCTGGATCATCCCGACGTTTGTGTATATGCCAATTCTCCACAACCCTCTCATACTATCGTTGTCTGGAGTCAAACAATGCACACACGTGTAGTACAGGATTCACCGTTATTGTTATGATTATTCTTTAAATTAGTGTCATAAAAAGTGATGATAACCAACAGTGATCAATCTCATAACTCCTAAAATCAATACAAAATAGATAGTTGGGCAAACACGGACCTCTGGACACACCAGAGGTGGGATAAGGTGCCTAGGAGGAGTAGCATCCCCTGTCGACCGGTCACACCCGCCTTGAGCCTTATATCCTGATCAGGTATACGGAGTTATCCGTAGTCAAAATCAGTGTGCCACCAACGGCCTATGGTCATTGGAGCTATCCGAGGACGTTTGTGGAGAGTCGGCATATACGCAAACGTCGGAATGATCCAGACTAATGCGATGTAGATGTTCATTCTCTGTCCAAAGTTCCGTGCGCTACTCGCACAATACCTCTCTCACAGTCAATTTACTGAAATCTCGTAAAATTTTCTAATATCCAACATTTATGTTTTGGACTATATATTTATCAATGCTTGCTGTGAATTGTTTAAAATCGGTGGCGATTTCATGTAAACATGGAATCAAAAGTAAGAAAGGCTGTAAAATACGATAAAACTTGTAAATTTATACGAGAGACAAACAGTTAAATGAAATGTGAAGATAACGAACAGTGATCCATCTCATAACTCCTATAAGCAATTCAAAATAGAGAGTGGGGCAACCACGGACCCCGGGATATACCAGAGTTGGGATGATGTGCCTAGGAGGAGTACGCACCCCCTGGCGACCTGTCACACCCGCCGTAACCCTATATTTTGATCAGGTAAACGGAGGTATCCGTAGTCAAAATAAGTGTACCAAGAACGGCCTAACGATCGGTATGAAACATGCCAGACAGCATTCGAACCAATGATAGGTGTATTGGCAAACTAGATTGTTATAACGACCATAGAATTTGCGAAATGCTGACTTTTAACGAGATTGTTGAAACCCCTGCACCATCAACCTGTTTGTCAGTAGCATGTCTCAATTTAAAAACTGATCATAAGCAGAACAAGTTATTGCGTATCAAATCAGTTGATTAATATAAACACCATATGAAGGTGATAATGGAATATTGATACATAGATATGGGAAGTTTACGATGGGGAAGCTGAAATCATCCCATTTATCACAAAATTGAGTTAGTGTGCCGTTAATATCTATAAATGGTAGAAATGTATTTAACACAGTGGAACATGGAAAGAGCCTGATGCATCACCCTTTAAAGGGAAAGGAAACGAGAATGAAGGTCTATATCATGTGATTATATTGTCACGTGATTCCAAGCGTTGACAAGAACTTGCGTAATACACTCTCTGGTGAGGTGAAGGTAGATGTTTTGAGAGAACTTCGCCATATGGATTACCTAATAATTATATGCATGACAAATACCAGGATCGGAGCGGGAAAATAAAAGTGTAATCGTGGATGCCGCTTAAACATACATTGCACATATGATACATGTGTATATTGCTTTTTGATAGGTCGTTTTCCTTCGATTTTGACACGATGCATATACATCCTGAAAATAGAGGACCAGACGATTAGTTTAGCAAGCTTTTAATTATTTGTCATGCCGTGTTATTTTTAATCACTTGCTTTTTGAACACATGACGTTATGAAGTTCCCACTTCATAAAACAACCATTTTGTTCAAAAATGTAAAAATTCGGTGATAGGTATACTGCTCTACCGGTTACTGGACTGGTTATATTGAGGGCAGTGTGGTATTTTGGGGGTGGGGTGGGGGTTATATACTGATAATGGTACTTTCACGGAGACAATGATGCATAAAACAGCAGTGGGTGTGTAAATTAAGTCATTATTATTCCAGGTATGTATGCATATCATCCTTTTTCAAGTTGACTAAATATTGACAACTAGATAAAAATAATCGAATAACAAAAAAGGAACAACAACAAAAACCCAGCACTTGACCTATATTAATCCAATCCTCATCAGTTAGATCGTGGGTGGATTTTATTCTTCAATAGGTGGCGCAATTCATCGGTTCAAACTTACATTCCACTACCATTTATAGATGTGGGGGTGGGGCAGCCATTAACACGAAATTGCCATTTCAAAAATTGGACATTGTCAATAAAGTTAGGGGACATATATCACTTCTCCATGTTATGTAATATCTTCTTGAGGCCAAGTGACTAATCGAAAAGAAAACATGGCAAGTAGAGAACAGACGTATTTTATAGACACGTACCACAGGCTGTGGTGCTTATGGATAGAACTTCCGGTACTCCTCCGTGCATTTTTGTATATTCAATTCCTTGGGTATTTCGGGTGCATTTTCAATAAAATAATAGTGTTTATTTCGATGAATTTCAAAAATCTCGCGAAGAAACCGTTTTTAAAAATGTCACTGATACTATATCAACGTACATATATGTACGTGATCCCGGAGCCTGTAATCTTAGAATGAAAATATGAAGATGTTTTAGAAGGAACTTGTAAATACATTTAAAAACACCATGAATTTTTTAAAGATTGAATTTGGTAGCGGAAGGCAATGCAATATCAAATCCCTGTACCCCGGGCATTTCGTTACTCAATGTGGATATTTCAGATTTTTCAAGTCATTATACATGTAACAACCTACCGCTATGCAATGGTATCATAAAAACGTACATCTTATGCATTAATCTCCAGGCATGTAGCAACAGGGGGTGGTACCCCCTTCCCCGCCTTACTTCTTGAAAAAGTAGATATCCCTTTTGATCATATACTTGGTAATGATTATGCAGATTCTGCACTGCGTGATACGGGTGACGTCACAATAGCCAATATCAACGACCGGTCCGAAAATCCATATCACGTATCAGACTGGCGTGCAAAAATGCATATCAAGACGGAAATTACGTATTCGCTCGTAAAAATCAGTGTATCTAAGTTTTTACCATAGCAAATCAATGTATCAAGGTGTTTATTGTAGTAAAACTTTTTACCATGCATGTAGTTAACCAATGTATGTATCAAATGAAGTTTTTACTGTAGTCAATCAGGTTTTTACCATTATAGTAAATCAAAGTTTTTACCATAGTAAATCAATGTAGGCAATGTATCAAATATGTCTTGATCTATCTTTAAAGTGCATTAGATTAACCTGCATGTGATAAAAAGAATAGAACCATCATGTTAAAACAACCCTCAAACCCTATATCAGGACCCCCCCCCCCCCTCTCAAAAACTATAATGTATGCATACAAGATCTTTTAATAAGTATATAAAAAATGCAGTATATGATAAAAAGAATATTACATGCTAAAATCCATATAATATGTCATATCAGCCCTCGGGTCTCATATCAACCCTTGGGCTGATATGGGGCCAATATGACATACGATGTGGATTTTAGCATGTAATATTCTCTATATCATACATGCAAAATTCATTCTTTAACATGTAAAGATTAATTTCTTTGCTGGTCACTTTTTATAGTAGAATTTATCCTCAGTATCCTTACTTGTCGTAAGAGGCGACTATATGAGGCGGTCCTTCGGATGAGACCACAAAAACATAGCCCAGTGTCACAGCAGGTGTGGCACGATGAATATCCCTCCCTGTTCAAAGACCATAAGCGCTAAGCACCTAAAGTTTGCATCCTTTCATCGACAATGGTGGCAACTTCATATGCGTGAAATATTCTCGAGCAGCATATAAACAATATAAAACAATTTTTTTTTTCTTGTCAAGACTTTTAAGACAAAAGTCATTAAACTTTTTTTTGTGTACCCTAATCCCCATCCCACTTTCAAAATCGATGCTACGTGCATGAGCTCACTATATTTCATAATTAAATGTGTTTGTTTACTGAAAAGTTGTCCAAGTTAACGCAGAAAACGACATCTCGTTGCAAGCATCGGTCAGCGCAGTGTATTACGTTACACTATAATTCCAATTATTCGTAAAGGAAAGTAGTTCCGGTGATTTGACGATCTCATTGAACATACTAAATATCAAAACCACGGCGGCATCAGAGACGAAATATTGACACTCGTGACGGTAGTAGTGGGGGAATTTATCTTCCTGACACCCATCACACGAATCCTCTGTTTTGAATGTTATATCTGAAAGGCTTCTAATGTCAGCCGCTTGGAGAAGAAACAATAATTTCACTTCTTTATTGTTTTAGGTGTGATACAGGTCCGCAATCGAGACACTACGGTTGCTAAGCAATCACACTTGACACAACTCTGCAAGATGTATCATATGACGTCAATTATCTATCCAAGATTAACTTATTTGTTATTAGCCCACCTCGATTTGAAACCTATCATACGCAGAACATGCCCTGCGTATCGAATCTGCTGAGAGATATGAAGGTGATAATGGTATATTGCTAGCTACATAAGTATGGGAAGTAGATGTTGGAGAAGTTGAAGTCATCTCGATTGTCATAAAATTAAGTTGTTAGTTTGCCGTTAATATCTATGTTCAATAAAATATCCAGATATGACGCAGATGTGGAAGAGTCTGTGGTGGCTTTTATTTCGCGTTGATCGAATCGACATATGAGTGAAAATTAGCATTGTAATGATTAATAGTTATAGTGTATTAGGTCCATGTCTTCCAAACGCAGAAGTGATTTATAATTTGGAATAATCCAAGGACCTGATCGCCCCTTTTGGATAGACATGGTCCAGTAGTATATAAGAGCCTGCAGTCGAGAAATCAGTCAGTCTGATGTGAACAGCTCAAGAAGCGAGAAGGAGCAATAATAGGTAGGCTAAAAATAGAAATGGGCTAGGGAGAAAAGGAATAAGCATAAGTGAAAAGAGCTTAAGGAATTGCAGTGGGGTACTGGGTGCAATTATCCTGAATAAGGGTAAGGCACCCTGTACTTTCACTAAGCAATAGGAACTTGGCTCAGGAACACAGTGCAAGTAGCTCAGCCAGCAAACTACCCTCTGTGTATGATTAGAAACCCGAGATAAGTAACTCCGTACCAATCAAAGCTCGGACAGAGAAATAGAGAAAATTGTTTTAATGATAAATCAATAGCTCAAGGAAAATTATAAATATATGACCCCATCTCTTGTAAAGAACCCAGTAACACGTTACAGTATTAATAATAAAATAAAACGTGGTCGATATATCTAAATGATGAGTTGAATGCTACAGGAAAGAGTTTCTTCTTCTCATGTAGACACATTTGAATAAATTTTGCATTATATGAAAACAACAACTGGTCAGCTACTAAAGAAGCACAATTCGTGTCCAAACCCAAGACGTTTACCATAGGTATAAGTGGTGACTTTTCCCTCGCAAAGTCCTCGACATTAGAATTGAAATGAATGGTTTTTGTCCCCCACCGCAAGCGGAAGGGGACATAGAAATACCGGTGTCCGTGCGTCCGTCCGTCCCATTTCACTTTGTGGACGCAACTCCTCAGAAACCGCTCAACGGATTTTGTTCATATTTTGTAGGATTGTTAGTCACCGTATGTAGTTGATCATATTATGCCGCCATTTTGATTCGACATTTTTTACATGAGTTATGGGACTTTGTTGAATTTGTACATGCTATACTATAGGAACACTTCGTGGACACAACTCCGACGAAACCGCTCACTGGATTTCATTCAAATTTTGTAGGATTGTTAGTCACCATATGTAGTTGATCATATTGCGCCGTCATTTTGATTCGACACATTTTAGTACAGAAGTTATGGGACTTTTGTGCTTCAACTTTTTTTGCGGCGGTGGGGGACATGGCTACGTCTAACATTCTTGTTCGGGTAATGATAATAAATGAAATTTATTATCCTTCAGACGTCCCACAAAAATTGAAGGACATGGTAGTTAGGACTACACTGAATAACCCTTTACCTAATGGAGGGTTCAAAATATGCTCAGACCGCAAATTTTAATTGTGCAAATGTAACCCAGGCACTGAGATTTTTAGCAGTCCTGTTACGGGTCGCAATTACAAAGTTATGAGTTTTTTCATGCAAAGTAATAACTGAATGTATCTCATCAGTTGCGATGTCTGCCAGAAACTATATGTAGGAGGAATAACAGACCTTCGCTAACGCATTGAGAACCGAGAAATATTTGCCAGTGACTACAGATTTTAATATTTACACTCACTGAATCTTTTCTCTTATATTTCTTTTGAAATTGACAAAGCTTCATTATAGACAATGAATGCATGTTTGTTGCAAACTAGTTCGATCCAGTTTTAGTACCACCTGTCCGCATAATCATTACCAAATATGGAACGTCGTTAAGGTCAAAAGGGGTATTGGCTATTCTGCTTAAAGCAACGAAATGGTCAACGATATGATATTTCAGTACTTAAATCTAGTTTATATTTTTGAAAATACATATAATTATAAACAGTAAAATATCTTTCTTTGTTGTTTAATCGGGTGAAGAAGGTAGCAATCATGCAGAAGAATTTACGTTACCCGCGTATTTTTCTGCAATGACACGCCATATAACAGTAGTGGTTATTGATCATGGTCCAATGGTCAGAAACTCAGAGAATTCTGACTGTATAGACCATAAAGATATAAACAAACTTAACCAGGATGAATATAGGCTAAATCTTTACCAGATTATGAACTCCATCTACCAGATGACTATTTCCATAACACTATATCCGTATTTCCAATTTTATTTCTAATCTAAAACCTGTTTACTACATTCAAATGCTAATTAAGAAGATCACATATTAGTTTACAGGACTGCGTGCCAGTCCTATTTTCCTACGCTTTGTACCCTGAATTCATAGCAGAATAATTCATCAGTAGACTTAATGACTACTATCAATCAAAAACCTGAACTCTTTGACAGTGAAGTTTTTTGTGGTTCTATATTCTTCCTTCGAAGACATAATCAATGCGGGATATTTGATCATTATTTGATATTACACATTTGTAATCCTTTGTTTCATGAGTTGGTCCACTTTGTTTGCTTTCTCTTGTCTTTTTGACTATGCATTTTTCTCTCCGTGCTTAATAAAGAACTTTACCGGGTACGAGCTGACATTTCCACTGATCACCATCATACAGGTCCCACTTTAAGAATAATCATCCATTGTCACCACACTTTGTGGATCAGCACATTGGACAAATAGTATGTGTCATAATTCGCTCCGTGGAAAATATTTTGATGCACAAGCCTAAAATAATAAACATGGAATTTGCAGTGTATATATCTTTTCAGGTTTAGTTTTTTTAGTACATATTTTAACTTTGGGGCAGATCATTCCAAAAAATATAATATATATTTCTTGTATTTGACCTTGCATCCACTTCGTGGATCCTACACTTTGAGATATCGGATGTTTTTTGGAATCTAGTGCTTTCTATATCCTCAATATATAATTATAACGGAAATAAACTTTATCAAACTGCAACGGTATCAATTAATTTATTCTTGTCAACATTCACGTCCACGAGCTCTCATGGTTTACTTACGGAAATCCTTTTCATACATACACCATACTCCTAAATTTATTCCACATGAAAATGTACACTGGTGGATTTTTCCTGTTGTTGTCTCTGTTAATGAAATCAATGTATACAGACCTCACACCCGTGGAACCGCTGTGTCACGATCCTAAAACTCCGTAAGTAACTATGAAATCTTGTAT
Source organism: Ostrea edulis (assembly GCF_947568905.1). NCBI lineage: Eukaryota > Metazoa > Mollusca > Bivalvia > Ostreida > Ostreidae > Ostrea > Ostrea edulis. Next base: position 80,664,821 of record NC_079164.1, on the reverse strand, counting down.
GTAATCAATGAAAAAATATGTCAAATCACCGAAATGCACAAATAAACCAATTTATATATATACAATATATATATATATATATATTTTAGAAACATTAAGCGTTGTTGTGCCGGATTCAGAATCCTAGAAGGGAAATGCTACCGTGAGTCGTAATATTCTTATACTTAACTCTCAAAGTTTGAACAGAAGTGTCATTACATTTCATTAAACATCATGCGTTGAAGATCAAAAATCATCATCTCGATTTCATATCAATGTTTATCCTGTAATTGTCTTACATATGATATTCATGAAATAGTGATTAAAATTGATTTGGCGTGTTAACAATTTACCTGGGTTTTTTATGCTTAGCCTGCATAGGATCGTTTGGGATGGAATGTAGCAAACCATGTCACGAAGGTTATTACGGAATACAGTGCGAGGAAAAATGTCAATGTAACACCTGTAACAAAACAACGGGGGAATGTTTCAAAGAAACTACGATATCAAGTAGGTGTTTTTCTGATAGCAATGAATTTGTACACTGCAGTAGTCAAGTCAAGAATTTATGGACAGCAATTGTTTTTGGCCGGGTTGCACGAAGTGCAAATCCGGTCTATAGTATGGTGAAGGGCGGGCGGGTGGGCGGGGAAATTTTGTGAAATCAACTCCTCCTACAGTTTTTTATGTACAACCTTGAAACTTTGCAGAAAGTAAGTATATATATTGAAGTTATGCACTAGGTTTTTTGAAGTCTGACCTTTGTCGAATATGGGCGCTACAGCAAAAAGTTGTTACTAAAAATAGAGTTCAACTTGAAAAAGGTAAATGAGATTATCTTTTGTGGTTAAATTTAGTTGCACTACCTCTGAGGAAAAATTCAATTATATATGAATGTCAAATTTTCTGGGCATGAGTTGTAAATTTGCAATATAAATAGAGAAATTCTGTTTCTTTATCATATAATCATATACAATTCAAGCACCTGAAGTTATTGTTCATTTTAGTTATTATTACTTAATATTACATATATCAGCAGTGCTCCAAGTTGCGAGTAAAACGGTCGCATTTGCGACCAGAAAATCAATTTTGCGACTAGAGATTATAATTAAGTCGCATTTTTGCGAGTGAAGAAAATTTGGGCAATCAGTAAAATTTTAGAATCGGGATCGGAAGTCTGAATAAATATTTTTAGTCTCGGTCAAAACAATCAAGATGGCGGGAAAACGAGGTTTAGAGCACTTTGGATTTATCAATAGTAAAAAACAGAAGCCTCAGCCTTGTACATGTAACAAAGAAATTCAAGAATCACACGGGGAAAGTTCTGCATCAAAAGATGGCGTAGCAATGTCTAAAGAGAAATGCAAAAATAAAGGAAGAACTCCAGTCCTGAAATGGCGGAGGAAATTTTCGTGATGGCAAAATGTTTTGCAGAATTTGTGAGGCCAATAAGCCAGCAACGTCCACAATTTCTAGACATCCATTGTCCTATTTCGCCACGACCGAGTGTACATCTTTCAAACGTGGAAATGTGACTATTCACGGTAACAGTAAGAGACATGTCGTTGTCCGTGACTTCATTAATAGCAGTAAGTCGAGCGGGGCAACAGATAACTACCACCAAATAAATCCCTACCCAAATTATTAACTCTAAATATTGCAACCCGGCCAATTGAGTCTTTGACCCATTTTTCTTTATCAAAACAACTCTACATCAATGCATGCTAGAATCGATATGTTTATGGAATGTTTTGTGAGTAAATGTTGTTTATTGGCATTTATTGGGTTAGGATTTTTATAAAACCCTACATTCCAACCTAACTAGTGGATATGGGGTAATTAATATGTAAAACAATATGTATACAAGAAGCACTCACAAATAAAGAAAGAAGAAAAGAGGACAGAACAGTATGAAAAAAATGGTATAATACTCTGGCTACATATTCCTTATACAAAAAGTAGGTCAAGGTTTAAAGGTATAGGACAGTCATATAATGACCGTCTTTGGATGTTATTAACTAAATTGTGTACTTAACAATATCCATACATATAGTATTATCAATTCATGAAATTTTATTATTGTAAGATAAGGTGTTTGAATAACTTCCATTTTTTCAAAAACATTTCAACATAATTGTATCTTATAGCTAATTTAAATTTTATATTGTATACATTTGACAAAGTCAGCTTAAAGATATTTAACACAAATGTTTTGTTCTGACATCTAAAACATTATATATATAATATTTAAGGTGGTAATTAATAATGCTACTAATTTCATTCTCAGCACATCCAAGAATATATTCTTTTTTTTTTTTTTTTTTTTTTTTTTATATATATATATATATATATTCAAGTTACCACATCAAAAGAAAACATGTTACTGATTTTATGTAATAATGTAAAACTTATACGGTACCAATTTTGATGCGCCAGATGCGCATTACGACAAATAATGTCTCTTCAGTGATGCTCAACCGAAATTATTGAAATCCGAAATAAAATAAACTTGTAAGAGCTATTTTAGGGGAAAAGAGAGTGCCAAAAAAATGGTTCCTTTGGTGCGAGCGCAGGTGATCCAGAAGTTTCCCCGGGAACTTGTTTGTCAGTAGTCTGCCTCAATTTAAAAGCTGACCATTCGCAGAACAAGCTCTTGCGTATCGAATCAGTTGAGAGATATAAACACCACATGCAGGTGATAATGGAATATTGCTACATAAATATGGGAAATTGATGATGGAGAAGCTGAAATCATCCCGTTTCTCATGAAGTTGAGTTGTTAGTTTGCTGTTAATATCTACTTTCAATAAAATATCTAAGTATGAAGCAGAAGTGGACGACTCTGTGGTGTCCTTTATTTCGAGCTCACAGGGATATATCGAATCGACATACAAATGAAAGTTATTATTGTTAATAGATAAAACGTCGTCGACATATCTAAATGTCGAATTGAAGGCCACAGCAAGATATTTTTTCTTCACACGTAGAAGTTTTTTAATGTAATCGAAAATCATTGAGGAGGTGGGGGATGTTATCGTACCTGGATTACAGGAGATGCCAAAAAGTTGAAACGGGTAACTTGACGTGAATGTTTAAAAAGAGGGGTTTGTATTTTTCCACAAAACAGTGTTCTCAATATTCATCATTTGTACATTATGATGACGTCAAACAACCTTACAAGATAAATTACGATCACAGGCACTCGACGTTTTGAATACATGTATCTATAATAAAAAATTGTCTTCCTGTAAACATATTATTCACAAGGTATATCACGCCGCCATCTTGGTTTTCTGTTTTACCAGATGCATCGCTTGAAAATTTCGGCGAAAAGTTCGATATAATATGATAATTAGACCCCTACCGTTTCGAAGCAACTCTGTCAAGGTCTTACCTCTCGCATTGTCACGGTGAACTGGAAATAAAGTCCATTTATCAGCTATAATCAACCGTCAAAGATCGTCTACTGCATCTCAAATGCGAAAAATCGCTGAAAGATGAACGGAAGTTGACATAATTATGCAAATGAGAATTCCCTTGCTAATGTACTCTCTGTGGGAAAGGGGGGGGGGGGCACTGAATGCAAACAATAAAATTTGGGCACAGTTGTGTGGTTTCGGGACAGAAATATAGATATTTAAAACGTCGAGTGCCTGTGATTACGATCGATTTCTTTTCTGTCCCAATCTTTCGAGCTCGCTGCACTCACCATTAAGGTTCTTTATAGTGTAACATTAGTGCATCATCAAAATATCAGAAATTTCAATAGATTTACTTTTCATTGCCATAGATACGAGTACCCCAAGAATTCCAGAACAAAATAGATCCGACCAACAATACATTATTGTATTAGTTGGATCAGCAGTAGTCGTAGGATTTATTGCCTTCTTGATTGGGATGATATATATGAAGAAAAGGTAAATTATATTACCATTAGACTATTAGTCATTAATGATATCGTGAAAAATTATACGTAAAGGAATGATAATATTAGTCCATATCTATCCATTTATCTATTATAATTCACAATTGGGGAAGGGTTTTTTAATACACATATTTTCATTTCTTTTAGGCATTGCCGGTAAAGGGGTATCACCGAATTTTAACGTATTTGTGTACGTTTAAAATTTTATAATTTGACAGTGAATGGTTGCTTTATGATGTGGAATCTTCATAACACGAGTACACTACAGAACTGTGAATTACAAATTAAAAAATAAAGACAGCATCTTAAAAAATAAAATCGAACTTGATTTCATTCTTTTATCCTTTAAAACAAGGAACCATGGTTTAGCTTAAATATAAATCGACCACTGGAATTACTTATATTACCTGTATTTTGTACATGCGACAAAACTACAGTCCCGCACATTCGACATGAAAGTATTTTTATGCTCCCCCATTTAAAGAAGAGGGACATATTGCTTTGTACCTCTCGGTCGGTCGATGGACCACATGTCCGCTCGATATCTTGTGAACCATTCACTTAATCATAATGATATTTCATATGTGGATTGGTTACGTGTAGAAGAGGACCCCTATTGATATTGTGGTGAAAAGGTCAAAGGTCAATCCAATAAACATGCGAAGATATAGTCCGCCCATTATCTTAAGAACAAAGTCCATGACAGACATCAAACTAGGTACATTGCTAGATCGTAAGGATTAGATGACCCCTATTGATTTTGAGGTAAAATTGGATCCCGGCGGGTGTGGCTGGTCGACAGGGGATGCTTACTCCTCCTAGACACCTGATCCCACCTTTGGTATATCTAAGGGTCCGTGTTTGCCCAACTCTCTATTTTGTACTGTTTATAGGAGCTATGGATTGATCACTGCTCGTTATCTTCACCTTTCATGGTTAAAGGTCAAGGGTCAAACTGGACATATGAATCTAGTGTCTATTCAATACCTTGAGAACACTTTGCTTGACAGACATTAAACTTGGTATATCCTAAGGAGTAGATGGCCCCTACTGATTTTTGGGGCAAGGGCCAATCCACTCTGGACCTAGGAAGATATTGTTCGCTTCATATCTTGAATTGATTTGTATTACTAGTTAAATAATTGTATAACACTTTTCAATTTTGCACCAATGAGGGCATATATATTTTAAAAACATTACTTTCTTCAGTTAGCAGCAATGCGTTGCAGTTGTGATCCCTTGTCTAACTGAAATCAATTGATTTTATTTTAGAATAAAATGTTGATAGACAAATTTCTTTAATGAAATACCGGTACTATTGTTCCCATAACAGCGTGTCATTTCGCGTGTAAATTTCATCACCATTGACCGTGTTTCAATGAAAGTGAGTTTGGATGACCACGTTGTTACAGTATGTCATTCTTTCAATTTGATTGGTCACCGAGAACAAAAAAAAAAAACCCCCCAAAAAAACAACAATTTTCATTGAAATCTGTTATTGATCACTGTTCGTTATCTTCACCTTTTCATTTATGAGAAGCCTCGCCCAAACATTTGCACGCTCGAACATTTGCACGCTCAAGCGATGTGTCAAGCAGCTATTGAAGAGATAATATATCAAAATAATGTTTACAGATAACACCTACAACTGTACGGACCTCGTTCTGTTGAACCTTCTCAAAGTTACATGCAGTTGAGAAAAAAATCTTCAGCATGAATATGAAATTACAGCGTCCTTCACTGGTGATGAGACAAAATATGAAAGAAGTCATTATGACAATCCAGAAGACACAAATGGGAAGAAAACATCTTCAAAAACGTCTCTGTTAAGGAGATAAGCTAATGATTGTGAAGCAGAGGGAATGGATAGAGAATACGTAGACATTATTGAAATTGATTAAGAATCACAACCACGAACCACAACAAAGTCAACTGTTGCAAAACTACAGCTCACCCCCCCCCCAAAAAAAAAAACACAAGGGCATCATCAAACAACGCAATAAACATGGGCACCGCAAAGCGAAGTATACCTACGCAACTTACATATCTATCTATCCACCCATCCATCTAATAAAGGTGCCATCAAAAGTATATATTGTATCAAACCTAAAAATTATTTTAACTATGGCAATCGAAAAGCAAATATACTGCATTGTCAATTGAGAAATAAAGCTAGTAATCTTAATGCTGATTTATTTAAGCACATTCTTAGGGAAAATTCTAATTGTGACTTGTGTCAAAATAGTCCTGAAACCCCACTTCGCTTTTATCTGAAGTGTCCAAAATATTGTACACAATGACAAATACTAATACAAAGTTTTAATGATCTACAATTACAATTACCTTTATCCTTAGAACTTACATGTATTTTGTATGGTGACAATAATCTCAGTTATAACCAAAATGTTACAATTTTCAAAATTGTGCATGAATTTATCTTGTCTACAAATAGATTTGTTTAATTTCTTTAAAAAATTTCATTTTCAAACCACAGAACCAACATGTTTATATCTTTTTCCTGTGTATTAAATTTCTATATTCATACCTAAATTATATTTGTCAGTCATACATCAAGCTGTAAATTATCATAGAAATGAAAACTGTTAAACATATTAATGTATTTTAAAATATTATATTGCTTCATTATCATTATATAATAACTATATCTGTATGACCTTGACCATGTATTTGTATGGAGAGGGCTTATATAGGCAACGCCTGTTGTCCAATCCTTTTATGTATTATACATAATAAACTATTGTTTAAATTAATAAGATATTTATCTACCTATATATGCATGCACATTCCCCCAACCCAACAATATACATTGTGACAGCCATCTATATCTCCTTTTCTACCGCAAAAAACCCACACAGAACCACTACTCAGCAAATAGAAAGAAGATATTCAGCACCAATAGCAAGACTCCTCAACGGGTCCAATCTTAGCAGCACCAAGACAGAAAGTAACAGTAGCAACATAGAATACACGGTCATTTATCAAACCAACTATACAACAGCCACATTTCCCAAAAGTAAAACCCAGAAAAATAGGAATGCTTTGAATTTTGTATAACAGTAAGCAAATTGTTAATTTTCAGGAACTGAATGTTTGCATGTAAATACATAATTTGGAAACATATATAGTTTCCTTATTATTAAGTAGTAAATCGAGTATTGCACGGGATGCAATTGAGAGGAGCGGACTATGGTCTCTGTGTTGACATGGATCTACTAGAACTAAACGTATACATCTATATTTAGTTGACTGTCTGATACATACACACAGCAGGCAATTTTTGCAAATTATTGAAATCCATTTTCATGAAATATGACTGATGCAAAAGTATGTATTTCAATTCATGCACATGAAAGGTGAAATAAAATATATGAATACTATAAAAACAAGACAGAGGATAGATTATCATCATATGGCATTTTCAATTTCATGTTACCTTAAAACATTTCATTTTACATTCTTGATACTAACTTTAAGTTTGCTCCATATGACATCTTAATAGTAGGTCACATTATCATATGTCAATTTTCCATTTGCTTCTGTCTTGGTTAATTGATTGTAAGATACATGTTATCCCTACTTCCATATTTCAAGTTCAAAAAGTGATATCGGTTCTCCCGCAATATATTAAAATCAATTGGGGTCTTTTCCAAACGTTTTCAAATAAAACACTTTTTCTTCTTCAGATCTCTAACTCTGAGTCCCGAGTAGTCTTGTCGCTATATGTAAAATCAATCTCACTCTTTTTACAATAATATTAATCCATCCAGGTTTCTTAAATGCTTCAACAAATGCTCTATTGAAAATTGATGAACCAACACACCAGAGATTCCAGGGTTTTGAAAAGTATTGGAAGGTTCATTAAAACTGTTATATTTGATGACAACTACTAAATGAAAGGTGAAGATAACGCACAGTGATCAATCTCATACCTCCTTCAAGCAATAATACAAAATAGAGAGTTGAACAAACACGGACCCCTGGATATACCAGAGGTGGGATTAGGTGCCTAGGAGTAAGCATCCCCTGTCGACTGGTCACACCCGTCGTGAGCCCTATATCTTAATCAGGTAAACGGAGTTATCCGTAGTCAAAATCAGTGTGCCAAGAACGGCCTAACAATATATGCATTTTCTTCTGAGTGCTCAGAACGAAATCTTGCTGGGTACGAGTTGATATTTGCGCTGCTTACCAACATTCATTAACTGGTTCTACTTACGTCACCTCACACTTTGTGGATCAGCCCATTGGACGAGTTGGTCGCATCTTCATTCGCTCCATAGTAAACATATTGATTATAAACATGGAATTTGCAGTGTATATACGTTTGTAGATTTAGTGTTAGTTCCTTTTTGTACATATATTACTTATGTAAAACGTGTCCGTTTCCCTTGAGGAAGGGGGAGGTCGTCCCGAAAATGTATGATATATATTTTTTGTAATGTCTTTTTTCAGATTTCTTTTAGATTGTACCGTTTTTGGCCTAGACTATAGATACGAAAATGCCATAATTTTCACTGGTTATCATGTCACATGACACACTTATTGTTTTCATGTACAAATATCTCATTTGCAATTTGTAGTCATATATATCTTGTCAGTAATTTAATTTACAGTGTGTTTTATTAACTGTCATTTATTACCTATTTAGTATTGCATATAGGAGTTATGAGATTGATCACTCTTCGTTATCTTCACCTTTCATGACTTATGTTTTATCCAGTAAAGGCAGACCTATGTAAATAATATGTTTTTTGTATTTGACTTTGCGGAACCAACACTTTGAGTATTGCATCTTGTTGGAATGCAATTTTTGTATGTCCTCTTTATATACACTGTACATATAACGGATATTAACGTTAAGGTTTGCAAGTCCCATAAGTATAATTTATTGTTAACATTCACATTTATGAGCTCTCAACGTTTACATACGGAAATCCTTTTCATACCGACACCATACTCCTAAATTTATTCTACATGAAAATGCACACTGCTGGGTTATTGGTGTTGTTGTCTTTGTTAATGAAATCAATATGTACAGACCCCACACCCGTGGAACCACTGTGTCATGATCCTAAATCTCCGTAAGTAACGATGACATCTTGTATATAATCAATGAAAAAAATATGACAAATCACCAATATGCACAAATAAACCAATTTTTAAATTTAGAAATATTAAGCGGTGTTGTACCGGATTCAGAACCCTAGGAGGGAAATGCTACCGTGAGTTTTAATATTCTTATACCTAACTCTCAAAGTTTGAACAGAATTGGCATTACAATTTATTTAACACCATGTGTTAAAGATCAATAATCATGATATCGATTTCATATCTATATTTATTCTGTAATTGCCCACGAAAAGATAATCATGAAAGAGGGATTTCATATTACCTACTAAAAATTGATTTTGTTGTGTTAACAGTTTATCTGGGTTTTTTTCACTGTTAAGCCTGCATAGGATTGTTGGGGGCGGAATGTAGCAAACCATGTAATGAAGGCCATTACGGAATACGGTGCAGAGAAAAATGTCAATGTAACCACTGTAACAAAACAACGGGGGAATGTTTCAACGAAACTACGATATCAAGTAGGTGTTTTCAATGAGGAATGAATTTGTACACTGCATGAAGTAGTTTATGGCCAGCAATTATTTTTCTTAATCAAAACGGCTCTACATCAATGCATGTTAAGTTCGATATATTTAAGGAATAATCAATAGGGCTCCGTTAGTGCGAGCAGCTGATCCAGAATTTTCCTCGTGAACTTGGTTCTATAACCGGTACCAATGCAGTTCTTAAGGGTGCAATTGAAACTAGGGACACGCACACAGACACACACCCACACACACATACATACATACATACATTTATCGTCGCTTTAGAGAAATTTTATGGAAGAAAAAGTTAAATACTTATGTACCACTCGGAAAAAACAAAAGGGAACATCTTTGTCTTTAATAATTAATGTCTTGTAAGACTTGTATGCAAAGAACGTGTTATAATAACTGATTATAACAATATTGATGTATTTACGATTAACTGCATATTGTAATACTTCTTATTTGTATTCACTTAGGCCAGTAGTTGACTGCTTTGTGAACAAACATTTCTAAAATTCTGTTCCATTACTAATACCAAATAGCATAGTCATATTTTAGGATGTGTCCACGAGGTCGGGTGAGTATTCAATCAAATTAAAATCAGATCCTAGAATACGCTAACAATCGCTACAATAGGATCTGGCATAACCCCATAGGGGGTCATGTCAGTATGACCTTTCGCTTGGAATATTCATGAGAACTATCAGCTAGTCAGATTGCGCCATACAGACAATGACGGCTATTTAGGCGGTTCCTGGCAATTCGTAAACAAATTACTGTAATCTCTCTCCCACGAAGTTTATTCCACACTGTAAAATTGTATATTCTCGCATAACAAATATGAAACCTTTGCAATAACGCCTAATCTATTCCGTTCATACAAACAACAAAACGTAGGTATGAAATACACCCAAATTGAATTATGAATTCCGATTTATGTATGAATAGGGATGGGTATGATTTGAATAGTTTTCAAGTAAACTTGTTCCCCGCTGATTGGTGCTACATACATGAGAGCAATCGTAACTACTCGGCTATTTCCGTAACCGCAAATGAACCTCGTATGTGGATCGACGCCATCAGAGCTGGTTGCTACGTATACATAAATGTAACTTTGACGTCACAGTCGTACGTTACACTATGAAACGTGATCTTTCAAATGCATTTTTAAAGATATTAAACACATCTATGGTATTGTACCACTATCAATTTCCACTTATATGTTTATGTATTAGAGTGAATAAGATGTTAATGATACCAAAACTGAATTTGTGGTGAAAATATAAATAATACATTATTCAGGGATTCAGTTCTGGCCTTTTAACCTATCCACAGGCGCGCTTCCGGCGAAGGAATGCATCGATTTTATGCAATTCTTGCGCCGATCCACGTCCGAGTCTTCTTACCGGTTACGGAAAAGGACGAGGGCGTGATCCGATTGACATGAGAGAAGCGAGGTCAACAGGGTACCAGTTTAAGTTTTCAAGATTGTTTACTTAAATAACGCGAGGAATATAACGCCAGTCGACGTAAACGGTGCATTGTGACGTCACATCTAGCTGCGATGTGTTTTCTCAATCTCTACCCAGAGTTATCGTTCCTTACACTCACTTACACCTCTGTCAATGTCTCATGGGTTTTACAAGATTTTTGTAAAATGGTACGTATGCTCAAATAAAGTATGGTTTTGACTTCAGTTACAAAAATATACGTAAATAAATAAATATTGAGCTGATGTCAAGTATTTTTGTGACACAAGAAGTATTGCTTTGGGTTGAAACGTGGATATTGGGTACTTCTATTGCACCAGGCCTTTACATAGGTACATGAAGAATATGTAGTAATGGAAAACAATTTACAAATAGTTGCTTGTCCTACATTTTCCTGATATTTTATAAAATAGTTCTTAGTTGTATTAGCCGTAAAAAAAAAAAAGTGGATTTACATGTGAAATAACATTGCTTATTTTGAGACGTTAACAGTGGTGTAAGTGAGAGCAAGGAACGACAACTCTGGGTAGAAATTGGTGTTTTCTTTCAAACCAAACGATCGCAGCCATTTTCCTTAAATTGTGAACACCGACGATTTCAAAGCCGACGCGCTGATTGGCTGACATAAAGTCCATCTGAACATGACCCCTAATTGGGTTATGTCAGATCTACTGACGCAGAGTATACGGCGCGGATCTAAGAAGTCTGATTTTAATTAGATTGGTTGAGTATTGTTCATTTTATTATTAGACTCTTACCTTTCTCAAATATTTTTCGCGCAATATCAACTTTGACGTTTATAATACTTATTGTGACGTCATAGTACTTTCGTGTATGTAGTCTTATGTTACGTTGCTATGAGAAATAAACACGACTGCAGGGGCGCACTTGATTGGGACCCTTCGAGAAATAGAAGGGAATATCAATAGGTTTGGAATTTATAGGTCTCAATCGAGTGTTCAGAAGGGTATTGAATGCAAGGTGAAGATAACGAACAGTGATCAATCTCATAACTCCTACAAGCAATACAAATTAGATAGTTGGGCAAGGGTATTGAATGCAAGGCGAAGATAACGAACAGTGATCAATCTCATAACTCCTACAAGCAATACAAATTAGATAGTTGGGCAATATATGGCGGAATATCAACTGCATTGCTCTGCAATTACAGCAGCTGTGGCTTATTTAGAATTTGAATCCTTAAAAATATTAAATGTCAGATCTAAAAGGCGGAGAAATGATAGATATGAATTCGTTATTCTCGCATACGCCTCAAGCATTCTATGCATTTTTTTAAATCTGAAAAAACTAAAGGTGGAGAATACCTATATACAGTAACATGTTTACAAATGAACATTAAACTCTAAAAGCATACTATTAAAAAGTGTAAGTTATTAAAATTTTTAATGGTCAAATCTAATTGCAGATATTTATGCATTACTACTTCTTTATACATGAAGCACAAAACAATCTCCTCAATATTCATCATTTGCATGATGACGTCAAATATAGACCACAGCGTCACATCGTTATTACATGTACAGACCTACTCATCCCAATGTACAGGGATGATGCAGGAAATCGTTTAAGACAGATCAACGAAATATGACCTTGAGAAATAAAAAGGACGATCGTTAAATTTATTGGTTTTCTTTCAAGTTGGAAAATGTTTGGACGTGAAAAATTCTGGACGTATATGTAGCTCGAATTTTCTCTATCCCAATTTATTGAGCTCGCTGCACTTAACATCAAGGCTCATGTGTAGCCTTAGTCCATCATCATAATATCAGGTATTTTGTTAAATTTACTTTTCATTGTTATAGATACTTCAAGAATTCCAGAACAAAATAGATTCGACGAACAATACATTGTTGTATTAGTTGGATCAATAACTGTCGTAGGATCTATTGCATTTCTATTTGGGATAATTTATATGGAGAAAAGGTAAATACTATTATCATTAGACTATTAGTCATTAGGGATATCGTGAATAATTATATCTAAACGGCTAAAGGAATGATCATTCCATAGTTATCCATCCATCAATTAAAATTCACAGTGGAGGAATGCTAACAAAATATTTGAATACACATAGTTTTATTTGTTAGAACTGTGAATTAAAGGACACATCTCGTGTTTTCAAAGTATACAGAATTATATGCATTTTGTCTTCCTTATGCTTATAGAAATTAATTGTAATAGTTCGTTCGCTGAAGTATTGCGATAATTAGCCACAATACGGACTTAAATCTAAGCCCCGATTTCAAAAAGCCAAGTTAATTAGATAGGTAGTCACGTGGTACAGTGACGTCATATGCGACTTTCGTCGATCAACTTGTTGTAAAAGTAGTGTTAGATATTTTTAAAAACTCGGGTTTTAGGGGCCTAATTTATTTACCATGGATAACATTTATTTCGATGTTGACAAATTTCCCGAGTCTTACATCTTTTAGCCACCAGTGCATACAAATAGCGACCCAAATGTAGCGAGAAAAGCGAGTATGAAATCTGCATAAATTTGCGAGTAAATAATGTTTACATGGGATCACTGTCTAAACACAATTTGGTAATGCCATTTCTGTAAACAACTGTAATTAGCGTTGTTGCTTTTCTAAACTAAACAGTGCAATAATTATTAAATTTATTTTTGGAGAAGTTAGATAGGCCTAAATTATGATACGATTATGTATCATTGACAACTAGGCCTACTGTCACGGGTGCATTTCGAAAAGAAAGAAAAAATAATAATAATAATGATAAAACTTATTGTGAAAATCACAATACTTTTAAATTATTTTATTAAAGCAAGTTTATTAGGCCTAATCATTATTTTTTGTTATCAACACGTTGTTACTTAGGAAGTGGGAGCGCGGCGTGCTGTTGTTGTAAACACGTACGCGTTCCTTAAAAAAAAAATGAAAGCATTATAATTCAAATCAAAGTCAGGAAATATTATATTTTATTATTTATAATTGAAAGTTCAAATATCTTTTATCTTTAAATTTTTTAAAACTACCAGTTGGTAGACACTGCTAGCAAAGTTCTGCCTATATGTTGTTACAAGGTGAAGGTCAGTTGGTGCGAGTGTGTATTGAATTCGAGAGCAGAACGGAAAGTATATGCCGTAGACCTATATGTAACAGTGCGTAGCTTCGATAGAACAATTTTCTCGCAGTTTATCTACGTCTTTGTCCAAGTGCTTGTTTGAAAAAGTACAGGGACAAATTCTACTAGGTTTTTTTAAGGCAAAGTCGTTGTGCCGACAAAAAATATTCACGTCTTGTCCCTCATACCTTCCTTCGAAAATTGAAAAAAACCAAGTCCAAATCCTCTCTAATGACAGCAAGTACACCCTTAAACGGCACAAAACACCCTAATGCAGCGTTATTTACAAGCTGTTAATGTGATAATTGTTTGTTTGTCAATTAAATCTAATCTGTTTATGAAATGGCTATCAACTGTTTTCAAATCTTCTCGCTCGAGGTCGCATATGACGTCACAGATAATGGCGAATATCGAAGAAAATATGCATATCGCAAGATTTGAATTTCATCGCTTTCAAACTCGAAAACTACGCAAACTGTTTCATTTAAAACACATGTAAAGTAGTTTTAGGCATGAAATGAATTAATTTTGCTGAAAAAATTAAAAAGTTTAAAAACATGCGATGTATCCTTTAATAAAGACAATAATTTATAGAATAGAATTTGTTTTCAATGGTTTATCCTTTTTAAGGAAGGGCCCATGATTTATCTGAACTTTGAATTATCCACCACTGGAATGACCCCGTACGACTTAGTATCCCGCACTTTCGACATAAAAATATTTTTTACTTACTTCAATTGGCAGCAATAAGTTCAAGTTGTGATCCCCTGTCATACTAAAAGCTATTTATTTTATTTTAGAATAAAATGTCGATGGTAAAATCTCTTTAATGTAATATATGATTATGCTTACAGAAAAACGCTTACAATTGAACGCATTGTTTACATGGAAGCAAATGGACCGCATTCTGTTGAAGCTTCTCAAAGTTACATGCAGTTGAGAACAAATCTTCATCATGAATATGAAACAGCGTCCTTCACTGATGATGAGAAAGAAGGTGAAAAATGTCATTATGACAATGTAGAAGAGACAAACGGGAAGAAGACGAGTAAAAAATCTTCAATACTGTCTCTGTTAAGAAGAAAAGCTAATGATTCTGATGTAGAACGAATGGATAGAGAGTACGTGGACATTATTGAAATTGATTAAGAATTACGATCAACAACAACAAAATCAAAACTGCAGCTCACAACAAAATAAACACGGACACAACAAAGTAAAGTACCCCCACCCCACCCCTCAACCGGGGGTATTCATAAACATGATTTTGAATCCCGATGTAAATAATATACATGTATGTATTCACATATCTATCCATTCATCCATATTTATATGCATATCCTGTACATTCCTCCGCTCCCAGCCATATATCCCTGCTTTTCTATTGCATGGGGGTAACAGAAAAAAACTAAAACAGAACCACTTCCGGTACCTCATGACTCAACAATAGAAAGAAGACATTCATCATGAACTGCACTACACCAACACCAAGCAAGACTCCTCAATGGTTCCATTCTTACAACGTCCGGGTCATTTATTCAACCAACTATACGACAGTCAAACTCCCCAAAACAACAGAAATATGATTCTTTAGTTTGATTTTCATATAACACTAAATAAATCGTCAATGTGTAGTTCTCCTGTGTTTTGTGCATTTTTAGATAACGAAAAAGCCTTTGATAGAATTTGGCATAATGGTCTTTTATATAAATTGTATCACCTTAATATTGACACAAGACTATCGCAACTTATAAAAAACTAGTAGGATGACAGCAAATGCTTTGTATCATTCGGTGGTATAAACTCCAAACTTTTTAAAATAACACAAGGTGTAGGACAAGATAGAGTCCTTAGTGCATTTATGTTTCTTCTGTATATAAATGATTTGTTACACGAAATATGCAAAACTAACAATGGTCTTATATTAGGTGACATACATATTCCAGGTATTTTATTAGCAGATGACACTGCTTTATTAAGCAATTCACCAAGGTCCTTACAATGTTTACTAACCAAGGTAGAAAAGTATGCATTTACTTGGAGACTTCATTATAATCCATGTAAGAGTGTATCAATTGTATTTAACAAAACGTACAAATGTTATGTATTTTATAGCATTACTCTTTTTGGTAATGAAATCCCTCAGTCTGGTAGTACTGTTTATGCTGGTTGCCTTCTACAAGGAAATATGAAAAGTGATAAACTAACGGAACGAGTGTGTAAAGCAGCAAGATAAAAAAAATTCACTCATTATATTCTATTGGTGTTAATAACTCTGACATCCATCCAGCTGTTTCATCAAAAATATGGAGACGTGTCGTGTTACCCTCTGTCCTCTACTCTTGTGAGATCTGGCCTTCGTTAACACTTACGGAGACACAACAACTTGAATATATACAAAGGCATTTTTCAAGAATCACTCAATGCTCCCACCTCTGGTGTGTCCAGGGGTCCGTGTTTGCCCAACTATCTATTTTGTATTGCTTGTAGGAGTTGTGAGATTGATCACTGTTCGTTATCTTCACCTTTCATTCAAGATTTTCAAAATTTTCCCCATCACTTTCCAGCATTTCAAATGTTGGACTGTGGACCATACATGGTTATATAGACAAGTGTCGCCCATTGTTTCCAGGCAGACTTCATAGGTCAGACCAAACGTCTGTACATTATAAAGTTTATAGATATCTAGTTGATGCTCAGGTATCTGAAAGATATTTTTCAACCAAAATTATGCTACAA
Source organism: Ostrea edulis (assembly GCF_947568905.1). Classification (NCBI taxonomy): domain Eukaryota; kingdom Metazoa; phylum Mollusca; class Bivalvia; order Ostreida; family Ostreidae; genus Ostrea; species Ostrea edulis. The sequence continues at coordinate 80,647,962 of NC_079164.1, read as the reverse complement.
ACGGCAGAACAATATCAAGTTATTGACTTATTCAAAAACAACAGTACCACAGCTTTTAACAAATATGCATTTTCCAAATTTGTTATTAAAACAATATGGGCAACAGAAGAAAGACAATGGTTTGCTTCTCTTTCCGTGGACACTGATATGCACTTTTTCAGGAAACTACACACAAAGCTGAGGCTTAATAGATTTTGGCAAATTGTTAAGGACGACCCGTCCAAAAGATTGTTTATTAATGTTTTAGTACAAGTGTCTTCAATGAACATTGTTTGTAAATTTTGTCCATTATGCAAGGTGAAGATAACGAACATTGATCAATCTCATAACTCCTACAAGCAATACAAAATAGATAGTTGGGCAAACACGGACCCCTGGACACACCAGAGGTGGGATCAGGTGTCTAGGAGGAGTAAGCATCCCCTGTTGACCGGTCACACTCACCGTGAGCTCTAAATCCTGATCAGGTAAGCGGAGTTATCCACAGTCAAAATCAGTGTGCCAAGAACGGCTTAACGATCGGTATGAAACACGTCAGACAGCATTTGACCCAATGATAGGTTGTATTGACGAACTAGATTGATATAACGACCATATAATTTGCGAAATGCTGACTTCAATCGAGACTGTTGAAACCCCTGTACCATCAAGTTGTTTGTCAGTAGCTTACCTCAATTTAAAAACTGACTATACCCAGAACAAGCTCTTGTATATCGAATCAGTTGAGATATATAAACACCATATGCAGGTGATAATGGAATATTGCTACATAAATATGGGAAGTTTACGATAGAGAAGCTGAAATCATCCCGTTTGTCATACAGTTGAGTTGTCAGTTTGCCGTTAATGTCTACTTTCAATAAAATATCTAAGTATGAAGCAGAAGTGGACGACTCTGTAATAGAAATACGCATAATCTTAATATACATCTTATGCTAAGCTCTTTTAACCTTTTGGAAGGCAGAGAAACTATGCTTGAAAATATTCTACAAATACTCAGTGTAGAAGTGTATGCTTTGTTTGAATATCAAGATCATGAATGGCAATTTTTATCTTTCAAAGTACAAGCTTTGAAAATATTTCTTATACAAAATGAAAGCAAATCATGTTAACTGTTGCAAATACATTGTATAAAAATAGAGGGGTTTTGCCATAGACTGCCGTAACCTGTAGATTGTAATCTTTAGTTTCAAATCACCTCCGTGGCCGAGTGGCTAGAGCGTCGCGCTCAAAATCACACGGCCTCTCACCTCTGGTCGGCGCGGGTTCGAATCCCGCTCGCGCCGGTGAGAAAGTTTCCCACTCTACTTTCGGAAGGTCGGTGGTCTCTTCCCAGGTACATTGTATCTGGGTTGTCTCTTCCACCAATAAAAACTGGGCGCCACCAGATAAATGAAAAATTGTTGAGTGTGGCGGAAAACATCAATCAACAATCAAATAAGTTTATAATTTGATTATGATATACTCTCCATTAATTTGGAAGAAATAAAGAATATCTTATCTTATACAATGTACATGTAAATGCATAACTTGGAAACAGCTATATTTTCTTAAGAAGTAAATCAAGTATTCAACAGGATCGGCATTTGAGAGGATGGATTGATTGAATATTGTTTGACGGGACGTCAAGAAATTTTCACTCATATGGATATGCAAACTTTGCCGGTGAAGGACTGCAAAATTTCGACCTATTAACAGAGAGAGAAACACGGACCTTCGGATACACCAGAGGTTGGATCAGGTGTCCAGGAGGAGTAAGCATCCCCTATCGACCGGTCACATCCGCCGTGATCCCCACATCCCAATTAGGCAAATGGGGTCATCCGCAGCCAAAACTAGTGCGCCAAGAACGGTCCAACAATCGGCACGAAACACACCAGACATCACCCGACCCAACAACAGGCTGCAACGGCAAACCAGATAGCCACAAATGCGATAAAGTACAATACGAATTTTAACTAGAAACAAATGTGGTGCATAAAAAATAAAACTTGTTCATTGAATATTTTTTTTCTTTTTAGTATGTATTACAGTTCAAACTAACCAATCAAATTCCCAACATTACGTGCAGAAATAAAAATCCTGAAATATCTATAAATTTTAAGTAATTTTAAATTACAGCATTATGATAGAAATTGTATAAATTCATTAAACATTTCTAATAACCTCTATTTGCATGGAAAATTATAGATGTGGCGCTAGCATTCTAATCTTTCTCTAAAAGACGAGTGAGTATATATTGTATAATGCTAGCTGTAACCTCACGTGACAGTATCTTGGCGTACGTGAAATAAAATTATTATCCTATAACTATCATTATGGCTGGTTTTATGTTGTAAACAAACTCTGATTGTCAGTGTCATCAAATTAATTATTTTGTAGGTCAAAGAATGACAACTCTTTGTAAATGATAACGACGGTAAATATGCATGTATAACTTTGCAGTTTCTAACGGTATCATTGGATCAATAGGGTATGGAAGTTTCTCCGATTGCCGAGATTTTTAACTTCCGGGTTCATCAACTTCTCAGATTGCTGTGGGGAGAATGATATACATAGATTTAGCGATTATGTGGAGGTTTTAACGAGATAAACATGGAAATTGAAGCAGCAGTGAAGTCGCTGTGGGTTCTTCGCTTCGAGAGCAGTTGTAAATCATGTTGTATGTTATATCAATATATGTAATGACATTTGCCATTTTAAAATTTGAGGCAAACGATGGTTCGCTGCACCTCAAAACACAGGATGATTATTGGCATCAGATTCAAGGACAACATGACCTGAAAGACACCCAATGCTGCGATTTACTAAAGTGTGGACTCCTATTGGCACTGAAATAGTTCACATTTATGAAGATGTATTATGATCAACAAACATTTTAAACGTGATAGAGTTTAATCATAATGATAAAGAATTTTTCTTGTCTTTATAATGCTAGTAAATTCTCTTAAATTCATTAATTGAATTATAAAACACACACATAACCACATGTACATATACTTTATTATGATATATGTGGTACATCTAGGAAAGTTATGTAATTACATGTATACTATGAAATTTACATTAAAGAGTTTTTCTTATTTTAAATTAACCAAAATATGTATAGAAATAGTGTACAACTTTACACAAATCATTGAATTACATGCATTCACTAAAGAAATGGATTTGACTTTTTTTTTTATAATGCAGATTTGAAAACCTGTAGAATGAGAAAAAAGACTTTATATTGATGTGAATATGTAAAAACGTAATGTAGCATATAATGTATTCATCACTTTTAACTTGGAAAATTCAGTATGACAGATTCAAGGTATACATCTACTTGCAATTATTATGATGAGTTAGTAGGATTTATCTGCAATTTCTTTCAAAAGGGGAGCCTTCAAATCACATAGGCCACACAAAGCTGAAATATTCTGTTAGATCGATATCTATACTGTGATGGAATATGGCTAAGGATAAAAAAAATATTCTCTCATTTTCCCATCCTACATGAATTCTGCTTCTGCAAAATTTACAGCAAAGTTGTGCATCCTCTTTTGAGAGGTGGGATGCATTTGTAAGAGGGAGTGGGATATTAAGTGTCGTATCATTTGAAAGTTGGTCAAATATACAAAATCCTTTGTCCGCCAGGAACATATCACCAACTTGCAACTTCTCTAAAATGCCACAATGGTGCACAATTAACAAGCCTGTATGTAACGGTCTAGTGGTTCGATCACTGGACCGTGAATTTATTTTATGCGATTACTGTTGTTGTAAATATAATTTAACAGACTCAACAGAAACAATTGTTTAATGTTGAGTATATCAGAATATGTCGGATGATCGTTCGCGATGGACTCCAAATAATTTACTAGCAAGTAATAAAGAGATGAATTAAAGTTTACAAGGTTTATTCAACGAAATAACAAATAGAGTTAATAAATTATGGCACTGAACACAATCTCAAAAATATAGCGCAAGGCTGCAGTCGTCTATAATCCTAATAGAAATAATATACTGTATCCCTATCAATGAATATTACAACTCACTGAAAGTCACCTAAAATAGCAATAAAATTTACTTCATCCCCCCTCTTACTAAAACCTAATCATTTCTAACTTTAAAATAATACCTACATCTATCTAATAAAGTAGAAAAAGTTGGAGTCCCCGTGGGGACGCGCGCTCCCTCTTTTATACCCTCGTCCAACGATTTCGTTCCAATGGGAACGGATTCCGTTGGAAATCCAACCAAAATTGTTCATATATAACTAGAATTAATATTGAACTATTAATAAACTGGAAAATAACACTAGTCTAATTCAATTTAATCTAAGTAATTAATTAATTACCTCCAAAGCAATAGTTCTGGTATTAATGCCAAAATTTACTGGAGCAACAATATTTCGTTGGCGGATCCTTAAACAGATAGGTAAAACGTCATCGGAAATGACATATGTAACGTGCGCGGTACAACGTCAAGCAAAAGAGAAAGTAGAGATACACATAACGCGAAAAATGAGATCTGTAGCCCAATACACTATTTCACAATGGTATACATGAATAAAGCAAGGTAATTCATTTGTAATAATACGTGTAATATGGAATTCCCGTAGAAGCGAGCGTATCTTCGCTAACTTGCAGTAATTTCTATAATGTACACACGTTAATTCTAACATACGATCCTTCAAACTGCATGATGATATGTACACACAAAAACGCATTATTATGAATATGCTCAATATATCACTAGAAATATCTCGTGAATATAATGCTAGATACATTCTATAGGTTATAATCTACAGAGCTGTTTTTAATAGTTTAAATCTATGTACATTACATTGTGTGCTCGCTTCAACAAAAGTAAGAAAATACTTCATGGGGAAGTACATACATGTATAAAAATACAAAAACCTCACATTTCTCCCCCCTTTAATTTCCATGCCCTCATGGAACACATGAACTACATTATAATTTTAAAAAATATACAACAATATGCAAACGTGGAAATAGCCACAGTTTGAATGTCTTTAAATTATTTCTCTTTAAAACCTCCCATGGTTGAACCTGTTGGCAGTGAATTGCTTCCTGGGCCTGTCGTTCACATTCCTGGGCCTTATGGGTGAACGCTGCCTAACAAGCTGTTTGTTTTCTATTCCCTGGTCTCGAATGGTCCGTAAAATGTCCGTTTGATTCTGCATTTCTCGCAGTTATAGGTCCATGTTTCTATTTAGTCCAAATATTCCATTCAGGATGTCATACACTAGTCGAGTTGGTGATTTTTCCCTGGTCTCGGTGTTTCTTGCCTGTTTTCTGTCTGGGATTTCTTTTTCTGTCAATTGTCTTTCTGAGACTCTGTTTCTTGTTGTTTCTCTGTCTGGGGTCTTGTCTCTTGGCTGCCTGTCAGGGGTCTTGTTTCTTGGCTGCCTATGCCTGTCAGGGGTCTTGTTTCTTGGCTGCCTGTCAGGGGTCTTGTTCCTTGGTTGCTTTGGTCTCATTATGCTCCTTTCATCTGCTGGCGACACTATTCTTTCAGGTGACAGACCCCGCTTTCTCCCAGGGTTGCTGAGGTCAAGGGCTTCAACAATCGGAGCGTCCTGCAACATCTTTGTCTCATTTGTCTCATTGTGCGAGAATCTGCTGACACTACCAATGCTGGAAGTCGACAAGTTCAGGGGTTCGGATTCATGAGGGATGTCCTTCCTGGGTGGATAGCTATTTGTTGCTGCAGGTACTAAAAGGGGAAACCCTGGAGATGGTGGCTCTGACGTTTCATCATCAGGAAGGCCAGGAGCTCTCCAGCATTTATGTTAATTTCTAACTCAGGGTATGAAATTGGCGTAGAGGAAGTCCTGGTGGCTACAGCAGTTCCCTCGGGTTTGGTGATCTTTTTCGCCCTTTCTCTTGACTCTTCCTTTCCCAGCCGCTCGTAATTTAACCCCTCCAATGGCATGATCGAGTGTTGGTTTCGATGAAGGTAGTCAGTCTCCTTAACCTGTTCTCCTTTCTTCACTAGTTCCTTCACTGCCTCTTTGTGTTTTCCATAACTCTTAACATGTTCTCTCAGCTTAGTCTCATCCTCTGTTTGAAAGTGGCATAAGGAACAATAGAATGGAATGGAATCCAGGGCAACATGATATTTAAAAAAAATGGCTGATGACGTGCCTCTTCTCCCCTTCATAGGCTTTACCGTCCTCACACCCCAAACAACGGTAGGCTCTCCCCCTCTTCAGTAGTTCTTGTTGTAGATTTAGTGACATCTAAAATATAGAGAATGTTCCGGTAATATAAAACATGCCTCCGTCTTTAACTCTTGTAGTAAGATACATCCCCATGTAATCGAAGAATAATTCAAAATGTCACTAATATAGATTCCTATGATAACTATGATGTAAGACGACTGCAAGCCCTTCTCGCGACCCATGTATATTTCATGGTCATAAAAGTAATTTAGTCTCTGGAGTAGTTTCAATAAATTTGAAGTATTAAATCTATTTTCTTTTGAAAAATGCCATGAGAAACAGAGTTATGTCGACATAGCAGTCAGACAACTGCAAGCTGTGTATGAGCATTGAAATTCATGACTAAATGACTGCTTCAAGAGATTACAGGTTCGGTAGCAATAAAAGAAGAGTATTAACAGGTTTTATTACAGACTCTCTCTGAGAAGTAACATGACAAGATATTACATGTAAATGTAGTCAAATCCAGGATGCTCACTGTTGTCAAGCCAAAAATTTAGGTGCGATAGGGTTTAAGCCTATCATGGTGCACTACTTTCAGGTTTCCGTTCTCTAAATTCTTTATTTTATAATTCAGATCAGAGATCTTCTGTACTAGTAAACAAGGGCCCCAATAGGAATCGTTTAATTTTCCTGTGTTAGTTTCAAGTAGCCACACTTTGTCTCCAGGCTTGTATATATTCATTGAAGCTCTCAAATTATAGAAATGCCTTTGTCTTTCAGTTGAACTTTGAATGTGTTTCCTTGCAATACTGTGTGCTTCCTGCAGATGATCCCGGAGGGATTCAATATAACTCCCATAATCCACAACAGGAAGGTTACTTTTTGTTCGGCAGGTTACTTTTTGTTCGGCTACCAAAAACTATCTCAAATGGCATACGAATTTCTCTACCAAACATCATAAGGTTAGGTGTAACACCTGTAGTCTCATGAACACTAGAACGATAAGCATCCCCAAGACATCCTAAGTATAAATCCCAGTCTGTTTTTTCATCTTTGATATAACTCTTGATCATTTTCAGGAGAGTTCGGTTGAATCGCTAAGTTTTCCCGTTACACTGGGGATGTCTTGGTATGGTTCTTTTCTTTTTAATTTCTAGAAGTTCACACAGTTCATAGAAAAGTTGGCTTTCATAATTGCGACCTTGATCAGTCAATATAGAATCGGAGCACACATAACGACTGATAACCTCGTTGAGTATAACTCTAGCAGTTGTAATTGCAGTTAAATCTGATATTGGGATAATTTCGACCCAGTTGGTGAAATGATCCGTGACAGTTAGTATATATTTACTTCCTCTAGGAGTTTCAGGTAAGGGACCAAGAATATCAGAAGAAAGTCTATCGAGAGGAGCTCCTACTGCCATTTGACCTAACTCAGCCCTGGGGCTTTTATAAGGTTTTCTGTTTATCTCACAGGGTTTACAACCTGCTACATATGCACCAACATCTTCCCTCATTTCAAACCAGAAAAAGTTCCGTGATACTTTTTCTTGCGTTTTCTTTCTACCCAAAATGACCACTTAATAGATTGTCATGAGCAAGGGACATAGCCTCCTTTCTGAACTTTTTGAGGGTAACTAATTGAAGATGAAATCCAGAATTATCTTTCTTATGAAACCCCTTCACAAGGAGACCATCTGAAATTTTGAATGAATCAAATATATGCCAGTAGTAACGGACTGCTCTAGACTGCATCATAATTTCAGCAGGAGCTTGGTCGACTCTTGCTCTCAACCCAATTATACAAAACTCCAATATCTGGATCCTCTTTCTGTTCTTTCTGTATTTGGGCATAGCTATACTTCTGCCAAACAGTTGAATATCCTAAGTCAGTTTTGTGACTTTCTTGTCTTGTCTTTACAGCCCGTGTGGAATTCAAAGAATCAACATTATCTCTACATTTATAATCATTCAAATCTTTTGCAGGGTCATGATCATATTTTTCAGAATTTCCCAGGAAGGAACTACACATGTCAGTTGCCCTTTTCATACATTTGTTACAGGGACCACATTTTAAATATTCAAGACTATCTGTGTTTGGGCAAGTACAATCTGCAGGATTTTCACATCTACTCAAAGCATCAGCATTGCTGTGTTTTGGACCGGGTCGATTTTGAATTGAGAAGCTAAAATACGACAAAATTTCCAACCATCGAGCAATACGTCCCTTGGGTTCTTTTGAGTGTAAATAGCCAAACGAGCGCTTGATGGTCAGTACGCACAGTGAAGCGACGACCTAATAAATATTGCCTATAATACTCGACAAAATATCGCAGTGCAAGTAGCTCCTTGTCAGTAATGCAATAGTTCTTTTCACTTTTATTCAAGGACCTGCTTCCATAGGCCATTACCCTTTCTTGTCCATTTTGTACTTGTGATAAGACACCAGCTATTGCTGAATCACTGGCATCTGTATCTAAATTGTATTCACCTTCATCTAGAGGGTAAGCAAGGATTTTTGGACTTGTAAATATTTTCTTTAGCTCAACGAAAGCTTTTTCACACTCATCAGTCCAGATGAATGGTCTCCCTTTCTTTGTCAACAGTCGACTATGGGTCTAACTAAATTTGCAAAACCCTTGATAAATTTTCTATAGTAACTCCCCATTCCCAATAATTGTCTAACTTCTGTAACTGATGAGGGCCTTGACCACTGTAAGATTTTTGCTACATTATCTGGGTTTGGAAGTACACCTTCAGCAGATACAACATGGCCTAGAAATGTGACACTTGTCTGAAAAAGATGACACTTGTCTGGTTTTAGTTTCATTCCAGATTCAGATATCTTCAATAAAACATTCTCGACTCTTTGCAGGTGCTCGTGAAAAGATGAACCAAAGACAACAATGTCATCTAGATAAATGATGCAGGTCTGCCAATTTAACCCTTGTAATACAAGTTCCATAAGCCTTTGGAATGTGGCACAAGCAGTACTCAAGCCCATAGGCATTGTAGTGAATTCATAAAGACCATATTTGGTAATAAAAGCTGTTTTGGGGATATCTTCCTCTTTTACAGGAACCTGGTGATACCCAGCTGTAAGGTCAAATGTAGAAAAGTAAACAGATCCTCTAACTGAATCTATACAGCCCTGAACTCGAGGGAGAGGAAATGCATCCTGACGGGTTACAGTGTTGAGACGCCTGTAGTCAATACAACATCCAGTTTTTCCATTTTTCTTTTTAACAAGTACAATGGGACTGGCCGAAGGAGAGCTTGATTTTCTAATAATTCCTTGTTCTAGCATATTTTTAACAACTTTCTGTTCTTCCTCTGCAAATGCCAAAGGGACTCTCCTAGGAAGTTGCCTGATAGGTTTGGCATCTCCAGTATCTATCTCGTGTCGTACAAGGTCAGTGACTCCTAGGTCTGATTCATTTTTTGAAAATGTCGTTTGATATTTGCAGAGAAGATCCGAAATGCTACGATTCTCACCTAAAGTCTTGCTAACAGAAGACCTATTATACAGATCTAATAGATGTTCAGGAACATCCTTGTCATTATCCAAGAATTGAGCTTCAGATTCCTTTTCCTGTAAAGAGTTGTTTCCCTTTTCAGAATTTTCTCCTAGTTGGATCCTCCAAATGGAGTAATTACTTTGATCAGCAAAACTCTCTGCTGACATAATTGTTTGAATATTTGTAAAGTCTACTAGTTCAGCATCTCCCAAGATTTCACCTTGTTTTATGCTAATTTCCGTTTTAAGAGGGTTCATAACCCTTATTTTCGTGGTAACTCTCTTTCCTAAGTCTACAAGACAAGAAGCCATCAATAGTGAAAGCCTGTTATTAAAATCTTCTGAGGGTTCAATACAAAATATCTGCTGAGGTAAAGTCTGGTCGGTTTCAGACCTATCTATAAAAACATCCACTAAGGCCTCACTATATGGAGGAATGACAGTTGTATCAACTGTTGATACTTTTCTTATTCTGTCAATTATTTTACTGACCTCATATCATGACCTCTAAATGTGATTAAGTTTTCATGTAATTTTATGTCAACTGGACCATTTTCTTTCTTTGTTAAGATGTCTAATCCTAACAGGGCTTCATCTTCTATCTCCGCCACAATTATTTCTTCCATAATTGTTGCCTGACCCAGCTGAATGCAAGGTGAAGATAACGAACAGTGATCAATCTCATAACTCCTACAAGCAATACAAAATAGATAGTTGGGCAAACACGGACCCCTGGACACACCAGAGGCGGGATCAGGTGCCTAGGAGGAGTAAGCATCCCCTGTTGACCGGTCACACCCGCCGTGAGCCCCATATCCTGATCAGGTAAACGGAGTTATCCGCAGTCAAAATCAGTGTGCCAAGAACGGCTTAACAATCGGTATGAAACACGTCAGACAGCATTTGACCCAATGCGAGGTTGTATTGACGAACTAGATCGTTATAACGACCATAGAATTTGCGAAATGCTGACTTCAATCGAGACTGTTGAAATCCCTGTACCATCAACTTGTTTGTCAGTAGCTTACCTCGATTTAAAAACTGACTATACCCAGAACAAGCTCTTGCATATCGAATCAGTTGAGATATATAAACACCATATGCAGGTGATAATGGAATATTACTACATAAATGTGGGAAGTTGACGATGGAGAAGCTGAAATCATCCCGTTTGTCATACAGTTGAGTTGTTAGTTTGCCGTTAATGTCTACTTTCAATAAAATATCTAAGTATGAAGCAGAAGTGGACGACTCTGTGGTGTCCTTTATTTCGAGCTCACAGGGATATATCAAATCGACATATGAATGAAAGATATCTTTGTTAATAGACAAAACGTCATCGATATATCTATAAGTCGAATTGAAGGTCACATCGAGAGATTTGTTTTTCTCACGTAGAAGTTTTTGAATAAATTCTGCTTCATATGAATATAAAAACAGGTCAGCTAACAAAGGAGCACAATTCGTGCCCATGGGAATTCCAACAGACTGTTGGAAGACCTGATCACCAAAGACCACGAAGATATTGTCAATGAGGAACTCTAGCATATTTTTTATTTCAACTTCAGAGTACTTGTGCGTGGAATCAGAGTGGTGTTTAACAAAGTAAGTTTTTGAATGACTGATCACTAGATATGAATATTTCTGTTTTCCGTTTTTGAATCTCAAAAATGGCCTATCCCAACTCTTTTAAGGGTTCTCCATTAACACCTTTTAATGAACGAGATTGTTTTAAATTTGGCCTTAATCTCTTTGGAATCCTATCAAAAATTTTCCTAGAAATAATAGATCTAGTCGCTCCCGTATCAGTTGTCCAGTCTATATTGACACCCTGAACAGAACCACTGATACAAATTCCTGGAGTTCCATTTATCTGTCTTAATGTATCACAGGGGGACGATTGACCAGGGTGTAGAGCATTTCCGTCTTCAATCCCAGAAGACTTTTTCCAAGTAGATTTACAAACTCCATCTGCTAATGTGTCAAGATTTGAAATTGAGTCAGGAGAATTACCGGTATATTCTACCTGATGATCAACATTTAAAACAATTGGTTCCACCTCACAGTCTACCCAACTGTTTTCAAGCCTCTCTGAACCCGGTACCACCTCACAGTCTACCCGACTGTTTCCAAGCCTCTCGAAATCTGAAACCACCCCACAGTCTACCCGACTGTTTACAGGTCTCTCCAAAGAAGTACCACTCCAATCCAGCTCTACTCCGAGTACTAATTTTTGCCCACAGACATGTCCATGTTCCTCGCTTTTAGATGAAGCAGGACCTGAAATATTGGCACTCAACATTGAATAGCAGGGGGTTTCAGTAAAACATTTCAACTTAATCTCATTCCCTACACCAAGGTCTTCCTGTACCACACTGTTTTCTAGTAAACTCTGAATTGATTTAGAATTTTTTTTATTTGAATTACCATCATCAAAAGTTGGGCCATTCTCAAAATTCATCTGGGTCACCTCTAGGCCGACAGAACTGACCCGTTCTAGTTTAACTGACATGGTTTAGATTGGTTTGCTACTGGACTTAGAGGTTTATTGCCTCTTGGACCCTTCAGAGTCTTTTCACTCCGACAGCTATTAGCATAATGCCCAGGCTCTCCAAACCTGTAGCATTTAGGAGGACCTCTCTGTTTCTGTGCAACATGGTCATTGGACTGCAAAGAATCTTTAAGTTCCAGAAGAGCACTCTTTAAGTCTTCTTTTGTGATATATTGAGAGGTACTAGGGTTGGGTTTTACATCTCCGGTTTCTTCCCTAGATTTGTTCCTAGCATTAGAATGAGGATTGTTTCTTGTAACTACTTCATCAGTTGAACTTGTTGATGATATACCTCTATCTGCAGCTTGTCTGGTGGGTTTCCTACGATTTACCCAATCACTGTTGTCGTTGGCACGAGGATATCTAGTAGCTCCCTCGTATTCTATTACATGCCTTGTTGCCTCCTCGATTGTTTTGGGAGTTCTGTTTAACTCAACATGTAATCTAGCCTTCTCACTTGAGAGTCCGAGAAGAAATTTAGAAACAAGGTCCTCCTGTCTAGTATTACCATCCCTACTTGGGTAGGCCTTACTGTATAGGCTCTTTAACTCAGCTGCATATGTTTGGACCAGTTCTCCATTTTTCTGGTCTCTGCAGCGAAATTTTGTCTGATAAGTCTTATTTGTTTCTATGACACCAAATCGACACCCTATTTCTTTAATAAGATTTTTGTAATTTGACAGTATTTCTGGTCCGAGTTCCTCATACACAAAATCACCTGCTGCACCTTGCAGTCTAGGGAGCAATTTACCTAATTTTTCCTTTCCAGACCACCCATTGTAATTGGCCACTGCCTCAAATCGGTTTATATAAGATTTCCACTTTTCATCAGATTCCCCCTTAAATGCAGGTAACTTTGCTGCCGAATTGTTTGTAGTTCTCTTATACAACTTTGAGGTTAATACCGAACTGACATTGGGAGACTCAGACTCAGAATTATCTGACAACTCAGATTCTTGATCAGCAGTTTGCTCATGGACATGAGTTCTCCTTGAAGAGGAAGACGACAGACTTCGGAACGCCCTATTACTGTGCTTATGTGTAGATCTACTCTCATTTGGATTTATTGTGGAAGGATTCTCATGCACTGAGCTCTCTTTTATTTCTGTGATAGCATTCCTGAACATAGAGCCGAGGGCATCCGTCATCCTTGTGAAAGCTCCATTTAAAACTTGAGTGAACTCATGTAACATGTTCGTAGGGACATTTGTCTCACTCTCTTTGTCGGAGTTATCTCCCTCATAATGGGGAGCAACGCACTTATCGGGGCTGATTGTATTGAATCTAGCACTATTTGATCTAGACCTTGTATATGTCTTATTTCTCTTAACAGAGGATGATGGTGTGACGCCATAAAATGCACCATGCGTCATAATATGTGGGGAGAGAACACCTAGTGATGGTCCCAAATGCTCCTCTGTATTGGTGTTAGAATCTTTAGAAAAATTATTTTCATCATATGCTGCATTTATTTCATCATCACTTGGACATGTTTCAGTACATGTATGAAAATGTATTTCTTGAGGATTAGCCTTCTGGGGTATCTCATCCTGAGATGAACATTCCTCAGTCTCAGCTATTTGAATTCCAGTTTCCCTCAATTCCTCTTCCTTTTGTGAGGCTTGTAGCCTTGTAAACATTTTGTAATTTAATCCCTATCAGATATGGGCGGAACCAATAAAAAAAAAAAAAAAAAACCCAAAAAACAACAAATACAACAACTGTGACTTCAAAACTGAAATACGTAAGTCCGCATCACTGGATCTACACCTGAAATTTGTAGATCCCACTTCTGACACCAAAAATGTAACGGTCTAGTGGTTCGATCACTGGACCGTGAATTTATTTTATGCGATTACTGTTGTTGTAAATATAATTTAACAGACTCAACAGAAACAATTGTTTAATGTTGAGTATATCAGAATATGTCGGATGATCGTTCGCGATGGACTCCAAATAATTTACTAGCAAGTAATAAAGAGATGAATTAAAGTTTACAAGGTTTATTCAACGAAATAACAAATAGAGTTAATAAATTATGGCACTGAACACAATCTCAAAAATATAGCGCAAGGCTGCAGTCGTCTATAATCCTAATAGATATAATATACTGTATCCCTATCAATGAATATTACATCTCACTGAAAGTCACCTAAAATAGCAGTAAAATTTACTTCATCCCCCTCTTACTAAAACCTAATCATTTCTAACTTAAAATAATACCTACATCTATCTAATAAAGTAGAAAAAGTTGGAGTCCCCGTGGGGACTCTTTTATACTCTCGTCCAACGATTTCGTTCCAATGGGAACGGATTCCGTTGGAAATCCAACCAAAATTGTGACTGGAAAATAGTTCATATATAACTAGAATTAATATTGAACTATTAATAAACTGGAAAATAACACTAGTCTCATTCAATCTAATCTAAGTAATTAATTAATTACTTCCAAAGCAATAGTTCTGGTATTAATGCCAAAATTTACTGGAGCAACAATATTTCGTTGGCGGATCCTTAAACAGATAGGTAAAACGCCACCGGAAATGACATATGTAACGTGCGCGGTACAACGTCAAGCAAAAGAGAAAGTAGAGATACACATAACGCGAAAAATGAGATCTGCAGCCCAGTACACTATTTCACAATGGTATACAAGAATAAAGCAAGGTAATTCATTTGTAATAATACGTGTAATATGGAATTCCCGTAGAAGCGAGCGTATCTTCGCTAACTTGCAGTAATTTCTATAATGGACACACGTTAATTCTAACATACGATCCTTCAAACTGCATGATGATATGTACACACAAAAACGCATTATTATGAATATGCTCAATATATCACTAGAAATATCTCGTGAATATAATGCTAGATACATTCTATAGGTTATAATCTACAGAGCTGTTTTTAATAGTTTAAATCTATGTACATTACATTGTGTGCTCGCTTCAACAAAAGTAAGAAAATACTTCATGTGGAAGTACATACATGTATAAAAATACAAAAACCTCACATGTATATAGGTTCCTGCATGATTAAATTTTGTATTGTGTTTCAAGAGAACTCGTATATCTTTTTTGTATAATCATGCAAAATTGCCACATGACATTGGTAAGAATGATTGTAAAACTCATATTCTGTGTTGATTTCAGAAACTACAATTTTGTTGTGTAGTGAGCCATTTTAAGTCAATAAATACAGCAACTTGTGGTATATTACTTTTTTAATAAACACAATGCATCTTCACATGTACATGTGGGAACCGGAGTTGATGTTGAGACGGCTACCAATATTCCTGTACCAGACAAGAACGAAGGGCATCTACATGATCACAAGTATACAACATCAAACCCTAACATTGAAAGGGTACAGTGTAAAAGACAAGTATTACCAGATACTAGTACATCAAACCAGGAAGTTACAACTATTGTTGTAAAGTTTAGTGTCTGTTGGTTTTTCTGTATTTTATTCTGATTTCAGTGTTATTCAAATTTATATGCATACCAAATACTATAATGGTATAGTTTTTGTTCTCACAGCTTCCCTTGAAGACTTGGATGTTGTAAACATGCAGTGAGAAATAAACCTGCTTGATTACATGTAAAGCAAACCATCCACGACAATTGGAAACATCATAATTAAAAGACCCTGGAAAAGTATGTTTTAGCATTTTGTTATACATGTAAGTAAAAATGAACCATCCACTTTCTATACACTAGATAACAATTTCACAGGTCAGCACAGATTTCACAGTATTCAATCACCAAATAATTTTTGTTTGGGGGGTGGTGGTGGTATAAATGTTGCTGTTTACATCATTTTCTGCTGATATTTTTCATACGTTCATGAACTTTTGTTTGAAGGTATCATGAAAACTGTCTGGAGTGCCCAGTCAACTGACGTACCAAAGTCACTTGAAGATTGCAATGGATACGACAGAAGTGACCTTATATGGCCAAACAGATCCTTCGCTTACAGTAATTACAAGAGTCCCCACAAAAAGAAGGCTTTAATGTGTGTTACACCTAATGCAACTCTTTGTTGTATCAAAATTAAGGGTGTCATCTCAACCCTTTCCCCTTTCTCTAGCAAGGGTATTTTTCTTCTATATTGATACAATAAGTTAGCACCCCTCCACTTTTTCCTGACAGAAGGGAATTATGTAGTTAATTTTTTTTTATTAAATATTGAAATTGATATCGGAGAAGAACTGTCCCCCTTAGGAAATTGTAGTCAATTCTTTCATTATTTTATCTTTATCAGTTCGTCTATCAAAATCGTTTCTAGGCTTATACCCCCCCCCCCCCTGAAATAACTAATTCAACGTGTCCAATATATTCTCGTAGTTTATACACGTGCTAATTGGACGTTGTTCATTGAACAATGATTATTACATAAGATAAGCTTTATTTTAAGTCGGCATGTCAAATACAACAAAGAAACGTAAGCATTTAGACCGACATATTACGTTCCAACATCTTTGTATCCACCCCTTCCTTTCTTTAGCATCGACTAGTAACCTAAATAAACTACATGGCAGAATTTTCCCAGTTCGTGTATGCAGCCAATCGCAAAACAATACACCAAATGACATATTAGCGCTGACTCGCTGTTATGATTGATTGATTATGGTTTTACGCCGTTTTGGCAATATTTCAGACATTTTACGGCGGTTAACTTATTGAAATATGTTTGGTTGTGAGTGTTCGAGTTTCCCCGACGACCCCCAGTCATGAGTGAGCCTACTCTTTTTCGAAAATCAGTGATATCCGGAAGTATTAAAAACGAAAGTGAAACCAAACAAGACTTACAGAGCATAAGAAAAACTAAATGCATAGAGATGTAGGGCTGGAAGGCCTTTACCAAAGTTGTAAATTTTATGATCCCTGTAGTAGGGATTTTGACCCCAGGGCGGGGCCAAACTTAGTATACAGTGTTTATAAAACATTTAATTAACATCTTCTTTAGTACTAATGATACTAAGTTGAAACTAAATGGATATTTAGAAAGAGAAGGTAGTCCTTTACCAAAATTGTAAATTCCATGATCTTAGGGGTAAGGGCTTGGTGTCAGGGTGGTGTCAAAATTATAATAACGAGTTGAAGTACTTATTAAGTTTGCTGATACTGTATAAAATCTAAATGCATACTTAGGAATAGCAGAAAAGGATGTACGAAAAATGGTGAATTTCACAATCCAGGGGTTTGACTCTAGGATGGGTCCAAATTAGTCATATCTTTTAATTTAACGTTAATGCACACATTCCTTTCATCAATATATGCACTGTTGATGGCATTAAAGTTTTAAGAACACATCTTGTTTTATACCTTTGCTGAACATTACAATTTAGCTTAGATATTCAGAACAGGGTGTTTTTTCTACACATGTAGATATCATAGCCCTTGGGAGTAGTGATACTTTTCACTACTACTCAGGTGACCGATAAGGCCTGTGGACCTCTTGCAAGTCTCAATGTTCGCGGGCTTGCACCGAGTTGAAGTTACATCGTACATTTAATTTAATGACCTTGTTTCAACATAATTTGAATACTATAACATATTTAACACTTTTTATTTTGGTTTTAAGCATGAAATTTAAACCGGTGAAGTTCGTGATTTGCATCAGGATTCTGTATGATTGTCTTCCTGTTAAAAGTCATGTGCTTTACAAACGGAAATCATTTTCATATGCAGAGCGTATTTAATTTTGTTCCTAACATTTATTCCACATGAAAATGCACGCTGTTGGATTATCCGTGTTGTTGTCTCTGTTAATGAAGTCAATGTGTACAGACCCCACACCCGTGGAACCACTGTGTAATGATCCTAAATCTCCGTAAGTAACTATGAAATCTTGTATATAATCAATGACAAAAGATGTCAAATCACCGAAATGCTCAAATAAACCAATATCTTTATTTAGAAATATTAAGCGCTGTTGTACCGGATTCAGAACCCTAGGAGGGAAATGCTACCGTGAGTTGTTTATTCTTATACCTAACTCTCAAAGTTTGAACA